>NC_088846.1:12293565-12448565 GCF_904066995.2 Poecilia reticulata
TTCCACTGCGCCGAGTGAGGCAGAAAACAGGCACAAGAGGAAGTGCACAGCAGGATACAGATGTGGCGCTAGTTTGAACTGCAAAATATTGCGGGACATCGTGTGAGGTACCACACACATAACTGCTTTGTGCAATGCATTTTAAGAGGACATTGAGACAGACTTCATTTCAAGCGAATGGCCCGTGATTCAAGTAAGAAGATGCTGCGTCGTCTGAATGCACTTTTTTAATTCACACGCTTCAGGTGGTTGTGCACCAGGGACAGGGACATCCCTTTTGCAAACCTTTCTTTGCTCTTGACGTGACTGATTTGATTCAATCTAAAGGTCAGCCTCCATGTAGAAAACAGCACAGACTTGGAATCAGCCTTGCGAAAAGCCCACATTGTTTTCCAACAGTGTTTGTTCTCAGTTTTCTTCAAGAGTAGTAGTAGTTGTGACAAGTATTTCTACATGAACAGCATGTTGTGATTTCACTATACCGTTTTTTTTTTAATCTTTGTTATGTCATTGATGGAATGTGTAAATATTCAACAATCTGAATTTTAAAAGGTTCTTTTAAATGTTGTTATAGCATACTGAGGTGGGATGATGTTCAAGAAAATGTGCTAAAAATTGCAACAATAAGACTATTGGATCCAAACTTATCTGCATGACTCAACTCACTACCATCCTCTCATCTCAGCATGGCCGTGACTCACACTGAAAGCTTTTGTCTTCATTATGGATCATTGTATTTTGTGCTTTCTTTAAATAATAATAATAATAATAATAATAATAATAATAATAATAATAATAATAATAATAATAATAATAATACAAGATATATTTCATGTATAATATGAAATATTATATATGAAATATATAATATTTCATATTATTTCAATGCACCAGTTAGCAACCGGTGCATTGAAACACGATTCTCATTGGTTTTGTTAGAGCACTGCTGATATATTCATGAAATGTTCCCAATTATTTCACTAGTAATCAGAATTTCTTTAAAGAAAAAAAAAAAGGAATTTATTTTATTTTCCAATCTAATCAGGCAACCTTAATCAAGCAGGGGATGAGACAATCAGTTAAATTGGAAAATGTGTTAAAGAACAGAATTACTTTTTTTCTTTCCTTCTGGTTGGTACAAATTTCACATATTTGCACTTAAAGGGTGTGAACTACAAGCAGGTTTTTCTTGACCAGTCCGATCTGATGAAATACTGTGTAAGTAATCACAGTGGGCGTCATTACTACAGATTTAATCCTTCGTAACCCCCATCCTACGAGAGGAGTAAACAAGTCTACCTCATGCTACATGATTGCACTACGTGTTTCATTTTTTCCGTTTTCACGTTTTTTTAGTCGAGTCATGTTACGCCGTCTAAGTCAACTCAAGCTGACTGATTTTGCTGAAGCAGAGGAATGAATGCGCTCCACAAAAGATCCTTACAGAAGAGCAGAAGTGTGGAGGCTGACGGTCTTTTGACATTTACTCTGACATTTATTTAAAGTTTTCAGTATTGTTTCCTGGAGGAGATTTCAACTTCCTCCACTGACTATGTAAGTAATGAAAACTGAAATCAATAGGTCCCTTCTCTCTGGCACACACTCACATACACCCACGCACACACCCACAAAAAAAAATAAATAAATAAAAAATCGCAGCTATTTTCCTTGTGATGTGGGTCCAATTGTTGCTTATCAGCCCAATAATAATGACAGCCAAATAACATCCAGCAGTGAACACAACATAATGAAGGCGATGCTGCTGAAAAAGCGTAGGTGGACTCTTGATTTCAGCTGCTGCGCCCTGTGTCCTGCTTTTAAACACACTTTGCTCTACAATAGCATGAAATAAAATGTAGAATTTCTAGTTGTTGTTTTTTTTTTATTATTTTGTTAGTGAATGATGTCCAAAGATAAACGGGAAATACATTTTGATGCCAAAGCAAACACACAAAAAAACAACAGGAGACTCTTGAAAGAATAAAATCCAGAGTCCAGTCTATGTGGACAATTATTGTCTTTTGACATGCAACAGGTGACAAGGTATGAAAATTCACGCAGCTAATAAGCTGCTAACAAGCTGCCCAAGATGTTTAACCAGTGAAAATGACTTGTCAGTAGACTGACCATGGTAATTATTAATTACTTGCCTACTTCATATATATTTGAAGAAATGTCAATTTTCTGTTTTTGTTGTTGTTTCATACAATATTTTTTAAGCATGTCAACAAATTCTCAGTCATCAGATCTTTACCACGCAGAGCATTGTTCTAACGTTTATTGAAAGCAGAGTCATTGTTTATAGTGTACATGGACGCTCAGTCACCAAAAGAGCTGCTGTGCAACAGTAATTGGCATCATGTTTCAAAGTTTTGTAAACAAGTTTCATATTTTGTGTTGCGCTACATCAGATCAGTTATTTATTTAGTCATTTTTACAAATGTTTTCTCTAACCGGGTCTTATTATCAGTTTCATAAATCTTAAATCAACTTTAAAGCAATGTAGTTAAGAAATATTATGAGACAAAAACTCGTAGACAACTTGATAGCATTTCAACATGTCGGTCCAGAAGTCAGGCTGCACAATCCATCATGTGTGGATGTTTGCAGTCTTCAGAATGGTCTGGTTTGTCTGTTTATCTTGCCACCAATTCATTAAACTGCTTTTGCATTGTTGTAGTGACGGCACTCGACACTTTGAACTGTCTTCTTGCTGAAATGTGCGATGCAAATAACCTTGATTGATTAAACTTAATATCTATCCATGTCACAATATCCTGCAAGCTTTCACGATAACAGACCTACACTTATATACGACACCTGTCATGCTAAGAGCTCATAAAAACACAAGTCAGACTACCGAGTGGATTATGCATTTGAGCTACAAGCTGTAATTTAACCAGACACAATTTAATGAAGACCGACTGTCAAATTTGTTAACTTTATTAACCAACCCTCGAAAGAAACCGTAGAAATGATTAATGCTTTGTACGACATTCGCTGACTGATATTTTGCAATTACATCGTTGTTTGTTTTTGTATTTCCAGTAGTAAAGCATCCTGCTTTGCATAAAACTATAATGGTTGTCCAAATTGTATTATAAATTACTTTTTCTGCCTTAATAAGATGCTAGAATATAATCCCAGATTTTATGAAAAAAAAAAAATTCATTTTACCTTTTCTTCATAGTTAGTTCAGAATTTTATTAAGACATATTCTGAAGCTAAAACTTCATAGTCAACAGCAACTGTAATATAATGTAGAAAACAGAAGAATGCTCGTGAAATGTTAAAAACTACTACTATTTGTCAGGATTCTGGATCGTTTTGAGTTTTTTTATTTGCATTTTGATTTATTTCTGCCCTGCTTTAATTATTAGCGGTTCTGTTTCTGTCACCCTCACTTTATTTTAGATCAGTCTCCCCTAAATGTACTGCTAAGACGTTCCAACACAACTGTGATCATTTTTGATAACTGACAGATTTGCACAGAGTAACATAAATACATCAAAAGTGCGTTAAAAGACGACGCATCAAACCCAGTTTTGCACATCAACAAGTCTACAAATTAGAACTATGAACATCTTCACTTTATAAATCAGCTTTTACTTATAAAAAGGATGACAATTTAAGTTTGCTCACAAGGCTAGAAACAGCTCATAAGAGCCCCTGAGGCAACTTCTGCTTATACAGAAGAGAAACCTCCATTACGTTGTAAAACACCTTTTTGACTGGTGATATTATGGATCAGGTGCCTGTGAGTCAAAGTGACATGCGAGACGCGGCGTGTCGATGTGGCTAGTTACTGGTGCTGAGGATTGCCTACGGCAGGCACCTAATTGGAGCAAGAAAACGGCACGTTCCATCCACAGGGCTGTGGTGGAGAGGTCCAGAAGAATCAGATAAGTGTGCGCAGCCTCATTATTTGGGGTCCAATTAAAGCTGGTAGCCACACCGTACAGCATGAACACACATTCATACGTTTACAGCATAAGCTGTGGAGAATGTTTGTTTGTTTGTTTTTTTTTGTTTTTTTTCAGAATCGGAAAAGAAAAGATTCCACCATATGTTGGAACCATTTTTGTAAGGAGGAAATATTTTGTAACTAATAATTTGATCCAAGCGACTCTAAATCGTCACAGTAAGTTTAATGAGAAATCTTAAGATTGATGAGCGGAGACAAGAGAAAGAAAGAGAGAGGGAAGAATTATAAATAAATGAGGAAAGTCTAATGGGTTGTAAGTGGACGAATCATCGTAATATACAACGCTAATGGTTTGTAACTAATATAACTAATTGACTGCATTCTACTTTTAGAAAGGCAGCTTAAATTGGCCAGTTTTGCACAGATATTCCTTATGAAAATTTTAGGATATTTATTTCCCAGGTCCCACGTCTTATATTTTACCACGTATTTATTTTCAAAATGTCTTTTTAATTCTCTTTTGGCACATTTCTAATCCTTTTGCCACACTATATGTGGGTTACATTTCTTCTGTGATTGAAAGTAATTTGGCAGTAGTGTAAAGTACATTTACATATTTATGTTAAATTCCCAAAAATTCCCAGAATCGTAGATTTAGTGTCGTATTCATTATGATTTCATCACCTTGCGATCACATCGTGTATATTTTTTACGTTTATTCTGTTACTTTTATTTGCACAAGCAGAAATTGTAATATGTCCTCAAGTAAAATGTTACTATTTGAAAATCTCCTTAAACTGAGAAAATAAACAATTAGATCGTGAAAGCATCGACTCTCAGACATGACATTTTGAGCATTTCCTAAATTACAAATGTTAATCCAACATTGAAATTTCTCAAGCCACCAGAGATTACACAATTGATGGCATACACAATTTCCATGGAACTGAACAGAAAACCTTCATCTTACGCAATGGTGCAAAAATATAATTAATTTTATCATCGATTGCTCCCAAAAAAAATTAGGCATACCTCAGTAGACTCCCATTTCTGTAATTGCATTTAAAACTTTTGGGTTGGTACCATGATCTCATAAAGTGTTACAATTGGTATGGGAGCTCCCAAGGCTGTGTCCTTAGCCCACTACTTTTTCTCTATGTTGTGCTTTTGATAATAGAAGAATATATTAAAAAAAACGTATTTTCAGGACTATAAACCGCATTTAAATATTTTTTGAAAAAAAAAAATGAAAAAAAAGGAAATGTACATTGGTATATACTGTAAGCCGCACCGGGGTATAAGCCGCTGGTATCTCGGCCGCTCTCGGTTTTCCACAAGGAGGCAGCAGAGGACTTCATCCTTAATAAATTTGCTATTAAGGTCGCAGCCCTGCGTCTCCATGGATTCGTTCATGCCGAGCTTATGTGCAGCTTCAACTTAAAAGCAGAATCATATGAACTTCTTCGTGTGGTTTCCATGATGAGGGGGTATGAGTTTGAAGACATTTCTCCGTCGTGCCTGCTGCTAGCATGTGCTTGTTCTAAATGAAAATCAGCGCTTTCTTCTTTGATTTCCAATTTTCACTTCCAATGATTCACTTCCTACTAAAGAGCCCCCTGGTGGTTGAAGAAAAATCCACAGAAAAGCCTCACCGGGCTAAAAGCCGCATGGCTCAAAGCGTGGGGGAAAAAGTAGCGGTTTATTGTCCGAAAAATACGGTATGTAAAATGTATACATTTTATATTTAAACAGCTGTGACTATAAAAACAGGCTATAAAGTGGAAGTGAAGGTCATGTGGTTTAACAGCGACATTGCACAGATCTTAATGGAGACCCAGAAGACAATTGACTTTAGGTCCAATCCATCCAGTTGTCATTACTCACTCACTTGTAGTCCTGCTGTGGAAATGATTATTTCTCTCGACTTTCATGTTATTTTATGAAGAAACCTTTGAAGCTGAACTTAGCAGAGCTTAAAGACGTGTGACCTGTAGTAGCTAAATCAACAATGAGTTTGAACTACAACTAATTAAACAGTACCAAACAAAGCATAAAATAAATAACTTGACTGCTTCAAGCTCCTGGATTGTTTGATCTTCTGCCATCTGGCAAGAAACATCGCTCCTTTAGAGCAAAGACACACAAAATGTGCAACACTTTCTTCCCACAGGCCATAAGACTGATAAACATGATTTAATCTCTCAGTTTCCCGCACGCACACACACACACACACGCGTACACGCACACACACACACACACACACACACACACACACACACACACACACACACACACACACACACACACACACACACACACACACACACGCACACACACACACACACACACACCCACACACACACACACACACACACACACGCACACACACACACACACACAATACTGTATTAAAATATTTTTAATCATTTTTACACCATTTTATAACGTCTTTATCTTTCTCTTTTTTTTTAGATCTTGCACAGTTTGCACAATTCTACATTTTTAAATGTTATTTAACTCCACAGTTGTTTGTATGAATTACATTTTAATTAAATGTTTCTGGGAATTTCATTATTGACTCTTACCTTTGCGTCTTCCTCTGCGAAATGTCTTACATAGGTTTGAAATTGAAAATCAGCAATAACTCGTTGAACTGCACCATGTGGACATTTTTTGGGATGCATTCTGACAACAAATCTAATGCAAAAAATTCACTTTTTGGTGCAACATGAGCACAAGGTTTTCCAGAAAGTATGCCTTCTCACTCTTTCTGGTCTTCATGGTTTTATAGAATGTGCGTAGTGTTGCAGCTAACTTCACAGCAAGCAAAGATGATGCCAGAGGTAAATTAATTCTATTTTCTGAACTGACCCACAATAATTTAACATATTTAACTTGATATATACCCATGTGATTGTTATTAATGTTATTCCATGAACAGATTTTTATGATCAGTTGATGCATTTTCATCCATGAATGTCCGAGACTCATAAGCTAACACATCCTTTCAAAGGAAAATGCATGCATACAGTGCCTTTCCTGTCTGTTGTGGTCGGCGCCAAGCGACTTGCTTTCGCTTTTATTGATTGAGATAAATGTGGTGCTGATAACAGAATCTCAGAAGACGAGTTTGAGTCAAGTTTTGACTCTTTAAAGCACAAGTCAGTCAAGTTTGAAGTTTCTGTTTCTCTAGATTTAGTGGTACTGGAGTCCAATCGTGTAACTCAAGTTACCATCTGAGACCTATACCAAAATGCATGAAGCTTAAACCGTTGTAAAAGGTGGCTCAACAAAGAAATGAGCACACTTTTAGATATTTGTAAATAAATAAATAAGAAAACACTTCATATTTTTCCTTGCACTTCACAGTTATGCGCTATTGTATGTTGGTTTATCTGATAGAATCCAATTCCATCCGTTAAAGTTTATAGTTTAAAAATTGACAAATTAAAAAAAGTTTAAGTTGAATGAAACCCTGTGCAAAGCATAACTTCTCCACATTTAAAACACATAGGGGAACACGTTGCAATACCAGCAATGACGACGTTCCACACTCTCCTCCTGTGATCCAATCAGCGAGGAGGAACCTTATCAGTAGACTTTGGGACAGGAGGATTTTAGTCCTAAATTATTAAATTCTAGTTCTGTAGGTTGCCTTCACATTTTTTGGCCCTGTTTAAAATGTTTTGTGGAACGCTGACTGGTCCAAGTTACTCCTACGAGATGGCTGCTCCTACCATGACAGATCCACCTCCGTGTTTAACACCTGGCAACACAGTCTGTGGGCTGAATGCGTTTTTGGCCTGCTCCGAGCAGAAACCGGCTGAAGATTGAAGACAATGAAAATTCACCACCTAAAGCTACGTTTTCTTTGTTTGTGCCCCTTGCACTGTGAACTATTTTGTCAGTGCATCTTTCTGAATGGATAGGACAAAAAAATATATATGTAAACTATTTTAAATCATCTCACAAGAAAAAAAAAATCCTATTTACAAAAGGTGCTTTTATTAAACCGTGTGAGACTGTAAATTACCCCCCATCTGGCTGCTTCCTCTCTGAACTTTTACAGAAAGTCTGTTGGGTAACCCAATGATTTCAGCAGCAATCTCTTGTGGCTCTAACATTAATGCAGGAAAATATGTTCCCTGGCTTAAAAATAACTTTTAATGCACCGCCTTCGAAATCAGCGGGGAGACAGTTCCAGAGTTTGCAGAAGACAACTTTTTATACAGGTATTTGTCACAGTTTTCTTTTTTTTTGCACAAAGAACAGCGGGGTCTGGAGATCCAAGGACTCACGTGGGACACACTCTGGCAGAATATCAAAGTCAGCAGCGTGTCGGCGACTGGAAGATTTGTGGATAAACTGTGGGATTTCATGAAAACAGCCAGGAATATCTGAAAACAACTGTAGGAACTTTAACAGAGATATTGTTACATTTTGTTTTTTGTTGCAAAGCAAGCTGATCAAAGCAGTTTGCAAATTTTAGTAGACGTATTTAACATTTAAAGTACTTAGCAAAAGTATTCCAACTTGTGAATTGGGGGTCTTATGTGATGGACCATTTCAAACTAGCACATAACTGTGAATCGGAAGGAGAATGATGAATGCTTTTCCAAATGTTTTGCAAAGTGGAAACCCACATCTATTGGTGTGGAGCGTAGGTTCTTTTCTAATAGGACTATGGACCGTGTTAATGTGGAGATGGATGCACTTACTTTGAGAAAATCCTTACAAATAAAACTGTTGGAGGCTGCAGAAGGCTTGAGACCGAGATGGAATTTCACCTTCCACCACAGCACCAATCTTAAACATGCAATCAAAAGCGGCAATGCAATGGTTTAGAATCAAAGCACCCTGTGAAACTCCAACTGTGAGTTAATCTCATTGGGAACTGAGAAAAAGAAAATTGGCAGAGGTTCTCAGTTCTTTCTGACTGGGGACGACAACCTTAAACATACAGCCAGAGATGCAACTGAAGGGGTTTTTGATCAAATCTCATTGATGCCGTGGGCTGGCTAAGGTCCAAACTCAAAGCCAACTGAGAACTAGTGGCAAGATATGAAAACTGCTGTGCAGATGCTCTCGGTCTAGTTTGAGTAAGTTTGGGCTTGTTGGAAATGAAGACCGAGGAAATATTTCAGTCTTCAGATGTGCAAAAGCTAAACAAAAAACTAGCTGCTGCAAGGGTAGCCAAAAATAAAACATTTTAGACTTCGAATGAGAAATATAAATGCATGCCACGCTTGATAACATTTGAAAAAGTTTTTTTTTTTAATTATTTCGACTTGACAAATTTCACCACTCTGTTTGCATTTTGTTTCTTGTGTGGAAAAAACAAACTAATCAATATATAAGAGCTTCTCATGTAAATGGTGAAATGAGCAGAGATGGCGGGTAAGTCACAACAGATTGTTTCTTTACATAATCAGTTTGCAAGCCGGGAGTCCAATAATATGGTATGTTGATTGGATCTCTCTAGTATAAAATTGCACTCTTAAACAAAAAATAAGAACAAAACAAAAAAATCACCAAACCCAATTAAGTTGGGGTGATTTCTCTCCAAATATACGGAATATGAAAACAAAAAACGCAAGTCATTTTGCAGCAGCTGAAGTCCCACTCCCTTTGCGAGCATTCCTGCGCTGAGAACAGTTTTGTGGTTAGTGTAATGGGAAGGCTTTACAATCTTCTCATTGGCTCAGGAGTCACAGACCTCGTCATATAAAGAGGGTGCCTGATCTGGCATTCCCCCCCTCTTTCCCGCTGGCGAGCGTTGAGGAGCGCGCTTCAACAGGCTGGAAAAACCCTGTTTTACGCACGGAGAGCTTGGAGAGGCTGCGACGAGCGCTTTATTGTTTTGATCAGCAAAGAGTTTACCAGCAACAGGTGGGTTTGTTTCCTAAAGTGCAGCTAAGACACTTTATGTGGATTTGGGCGACAGGAAAAGTTATTTAGACAGGCAAATGCTCTTTTTATTTCCAGCATCTAATTTCGTCAGACACATTCGCGATGCCTAAAGCAGTTTACTTGAAAGAAAATATTCGTTTCAAGCGAATAAAAACTGTCACTCGCTCTGCAGTGAATACATTTGAGCTCGTGTATTATTGTTGCTTGGTTTTCTCACGTTTAACTGAAGTACAAAAAAAAAAGTAATTTTCTCGCTTTAGTGTTTATTTCGTTCATCGTTTTCAGATTAAGAGCTTTGTATTTCAGCTTTTAAAACCAACATGCAGTAACGAAACACATGCAATATTAGTATTATTTTCTGTCAAGTAGTGCAAGTATCTATATATTAATATTAATGAAAAAAATTATGTATCATTTTATATATATTTTATAAACAAGCCAAAGATTTCTTTGTTTTGTAAAAACATGTTTTTAATTCATATTTAGAATTAGTTAACAGTTCATTTTTCATAATAGTAACAATAACTATATATATATATATATATATATATATATATATATATGTTTCTCCATAAATATATTTATATATCCATAAAAATTTATAATTTTTTATTATTTCTTTATTGGAACGCATTAAAATTACTCTGATATTTTTGTCTGCTTCGGTTTCATTTGTTGTCTTCTCTGTCTCCATCGCTAAGCCGTGAGCTGAAGCATCTGAGTGGGCATGTGGTTGCTGGAGAAGCTGCGCAGCTCTGTGGAGAGCAGTGGGACTCATTCCCAGCCCCCGCAGACGACGGAGGCCATTCCCGTTGCTGTTTATGCCAATGTGCTGACCCCCGAAAGGATCCCTGATTTCTTCATCCCCCCCAAACTCATCTGCTGCCCCCCTGAGGAGTCTACCAGCCCAGAGCCCAAGCCTCGCATCAATCTGAGACCCTCCTCCTCTGACAACGCTATCTGCAGCCAGAGCCCCCGAGCCCGGAGCAGCAAGGGCATCTGCAGCCCTCGCCTGTTCTCCCGCAACCTGCAAAAGTCTGCCAACCGTCACATCATCCAGATAGAGAGTGCAGACGAGCCGGGCGCCGGGACAATGGACAAGCACGCTGCGGACGTTAATACCAACGCTGACCCCCAGTCGCAGACTGCGATGTCTTTGCCGTACGTCCCTAAAGCTCAGACCTCCTATGGCTTCTCCACCTTGGTAGAATCTCCTCACACTAGACGCAAGGAAAGCCTGTTCCACAGTGATCCCAACAGCCCCCTCAACTCTCCAAGCTCCCAGAGGCGCTCCCAAGGGGGGACTCTGCTGGCCCCAGCTGACCCCAATCCTTATCGCTACTTCAGTGGAGGAGAGAGCGACACCTGCTCATCCGCTGAGTCTTCCCCATTCAACTCCCCCCTCCTCTCCAGGTCTGCTTCCCTACTTCGATCTATAACCCAGGAAACGCAGGCCAAGGTGATCACTTCTGCTTGTTTTAGTCAGATGATAAGATTATCTGAGCTAGAAGTAAATCCTTCGTATATTTACCTGCTGCTTTTTCATTTGCCCCCCCAAAGGTATCTCGTGCAAGACGCTCCCTGGCTCGCCACAGTTCTCTCTCCACTGACGAATGCAGCTCCGCCGACAACAGCCCCAACATGCAGCGGCGCCGCACGCGCTGCCCCCCCTCTCCTGCCTTCCGAGGAGCCAAAGCCGGCAGCTCCAGGGCAGCAGCCTCGGATCTCCTGCAGCGTGAGCATACCATCAACCTCCACAAGGGGGGCACCCTGAGGCTGAGCACCCACTACGACCCCGAAGCCGCCCGGCTAAGGGTGCGCGTGCTCGCCGCGGAGGCCCTCTACAACAGGCAGACGGACCTGAAAAGCATTAACTGCTGTGTGGCGCTCTACCTGAACCCCGGCAAGCAGCAGAAACAACGGAGCACCATCATCAAGAACAGCAGGAACCCGGTGTTCAATGAAGACTTTTTTTTCGATGCATTGCCCCAGGCACAAGTGAAGAATCTGGCCATGAAGATAAAGGTTGTGAACAAAGGAACCAGTCTGAAGAGAGATGTGCTTCTGGGTGAGAGGGAGGTGCTGCTGAGTGAGCTGCTCGCAAACCTCTAGGGAGACCTTGTCAAGGCTCCAGTGAAAGCGAGCGGCTCGCCTCCCCTCCGCCGACCTTTTCATCCCACCCTTCCGGATACTGGGCAAGAAGCAGCATACCAATGACCAGGGAGCTGCATCTTGCACACGGTGTTGTGTGTGTCGACAGAGTCCCTCTTGTCACGACTAGTTAAGCTTAAACAGAGACACGCAGACATACTTTAAGTGCTTGCTGGTATGTGAGCATTGTGAATGGCAGAGCGGTGTTTGTGTATTTTTCTTGACACGCTGACGTTCCAAAAAGGTGTTGCCCCGTTCTGATGTAGCTCTTCTCGGTTCACATGTCTAACTTGAAGTTGTATTTTTGTAATAAATCTACTCTATTATTGCGTGCAAAAGTTTTGCATGTCACTGTGCAAATGATACATGCCTTCGTGTACTTGAAAGACTGGATTTGAAAGACTCCTATTGTAAATATGACTGGTGCAATGTGAGAAGTTCCAGAACTTACCAATAAAGAGCACACTAAAAATACGACAAGATGATTTTTTTTTTATTCCAATTTGCAACATTATCTCTTCTCATTTTGTCATTTCTAAGGACCAATGAAGGACATTAACAATGGTTCAAAATCCTCTTTTTGCGCCAACAAAAGCTTCCTGTTTTCGCGAACAGAGGCTGCGTCCTCTGAGACTTGCAAACTCTGGGTGTCATTTGGTGGGGCTTTTTAGTGGTTCTCCACAAACAATATTGTCTCTTTGAGCGCCCAAACTCCCTGTTTAATTTTAAATCCACACATCCAATTCAGGCATTCCTCTAGTGAGTTTTAAACTGATGATAAAGGCGGCAATCACACAGAACATCCTGCTTAGACGATAATTAATCTACACAGACTGATGTCCCTAGCATTTCAGTTGATAAATGGAAATCTATTTGTTCCCGTACACCACATGTACAGACTGATCCATGCAGAGCAACACAGAACATTGTGCTAATGTGGGCGTCATGCGTCCTCTGCTGGTGAAAGAGCAAAATGACATGTTGAGAGCTTTGAAATATTAATAAGCAATTCAAGCCATTTTACTTGCCTTGTGTGAGGTTAATTGGACATCTTGATATTTTATGGCCCACAAAGACATTACAACCCTGGGACAGAGGTGGGAAAGAAATCACATTTTTAAAAAAAGTAAAAATTGACTTTCAGAGCATTTCAGGCTTCTGCCCCTGGGGTGATGTTTCACCAACTCCATTAACTTCTGAAGTACAGAAATAAGTCTCAACAAGCACCCATTTGGGACATGTTCGTCTGTGACTCTGAAGGAGCTTAATTTCCTACAGACTGGAGAGCAAAAGGATAAAACGGGAGAAATACAATCTTTTCGACTGTAGTTCAAAGTTTTGTGATGTAAAGTGCGAGAGAGAGAGCTTGTGCACTAGGAACGTAAAAACTTTGCTGAGATACGGCTCAAAATAATTTGAAACAGAATTGCTTTTAGTGAGCTTGATGGCACCTGCAACTGGGAGTTCAAAGAATATAGATAGATACTGGAACAATTAGGACATCTTGGAGGAGCAGTTAACACTTGCTGCCTTGCAACAAGAAAATCCTGGGTTTGAATCCTGACCTGAGGACAGAAACCAGTCTGTCATGGACAAACAGATATGGAAAAACGATGGACGCCATGAATAAAATAAATTTTACAAATTTCAATGTGTGGCTTTCATTTCTACCTGAGTAAATACTATAGAGCAAGCTTTCGTTGCTACCACAGCTGAAAGTCTCTGAAACTATTCACCCTGCCGTCTTTGTAAAACAACTCCAGCTCAGGCAGAAAAGATGGAAAATGTCAGTGAGCATCATATATTGAGACTTTGATTTAGACCATTTTATGGCTCTCGTTCTGTATGGGTCCCTGATTTGCTGGAAGGCGAAACTTCAACCCAGTCTCAAGTTTTTTTGCTGCCGTGAAAAGCTTTTTCTTCCATTGTTTTGTCTTTTTCTTCATCCATCATCCTATTCCTATAACTGGGAATTTGTTCCTGCTGAAGAAAAGCTTCCCCATAACATCAGAAATGCTCTGGCAACAATTTCAACAAATAGAAATTGTGTTTTCAGAATGTTGTGCAGTGTTAGTTTTCTGCCACACATAACATTATTGATACTTTTATTTTCCACATTTTTTACTTTTTGATTTTCTGTAATTTTCATATATATATATGTATCATATATTGTTGAGCAGATAAAGTAGTACTAAAACTTTTTTTTTTCTTACCAGAAAGACAATTTGGGATGTATGGATATATTTTTCTGATCACAAAAACAGAAAGCTGTGGTATGAATGCTAAAGTTGCACCTTCTATCAAATCTACTGAAATCAGCAGGTTTATCTTATATTTTGGAGAAAATTTGCCTATTTAAGCAAAAATAACAATTAAAAAATTGTATACAAATGTAGCAGTGAGAGTTTTTCTGTAATATTTCAGCTTTAGTAAAAATGTGTTTCTTTTATCAGGTTCTAAAACATATGGTTTGTTATGTATCTCCAATGGTTGTTGTATTTTTACTAACGGTTTATATTATGCAAGCCCAAACATTCAGATAAAAGTTACAAAGCAAACTGGACTCCATCAGTTTTTTAAAGCGATGGCATTCAGCCTCCCGCAGTTTCAACAGAGCAGGTCCTTGAGAGCAATACAGGGAGTCATGGTGTGCAACAGTATTTTTATTCAAAAGAGCATGGGCTGTAAATCAAGCAAGGTAGAATTATAGAAATCTTCAGAAAAGGAACATTTTCCCAGGAGGACATACACTGGCATCTCGACACCTTACAGTATTGCAATCATGCCCTGGTTGTGTAAATTAGAACTAGAGCTAAATATTTAGTTGTTTATAGCACTGACTGCAGCAGCTGTAAGCTGCTATGCTCAAAAAAGTCGCTTAATTTTGGGAATGGGATTGTCAACTCAACATGGCTTCTGAGACGTTTGGTTCATGGATTAAACTCATGATTAAAGGAAGGTTTTATTGGTGCTTTTCAACAATATTTAGTTTCAGAAGCAAATGATAATTTCTTTAGCATTTTGTCTCAACTGCTTTTATTGCCACCAAATTTAAATTTTTCAGAGGATCTTGAACAACACACTGCAGAGCAGTTCAAAAATACTTCTCATATAAATGTGTTGACTTTAATAGCATTAAAGGCACTGAAAAATACTTTGGAATCAGACTTTCGAAACAGTTATTCAGTTTCAAGGGAAAGTCGCCACAGAACTTTTGCTATTTCTATGAAATCTTTTTTGAGAAGGCTAGAAAGATTTGTACCCAATTATTCAAATGTTGATCCGTCATATTGTGCTTTTAACACTGTTTCCCCAAGCTTTTAAAAAGCTTTACATTCTCTTAAGAAAATATTGAATCTCTATATTTTTTTTTGTTTACCATTAATAGAACCATTGACAGCAGAAAGTACTCAGGCCTTATTTTTTACCATTAAGGTCAAATTACGGCAGTAACAGTAGCCATCTGAGAGCTGTAAGCAATACTGTATGCTCACATCAGATGAAGCCTCACTATAGATGCAGGTTGTTTTACCATCACTGAAATTTGACTTAAATTGAATGAGGATAGGGTAAAGTAGATTGGAAAACAGTTTTCATTATATTATATTATATTATATTATATTATATTATATTATATTATATTATATTATATTATATTATATTATATTATATTATAAAAAAGAAAACAGCCAAAGTAAAACTAGGGAAAAAAATCTTATTGAAATAATAATAATAATAATAATAATAATAATAATAATAATAATAATAATAATAATAATAATAATAATAATAATAATTTTATTCAATTTGCGAGTTCGCCGTCAGCTGACTGTCAGAGACAAAGCCTAAGGTTGATTCCAACAACCATAACAAAGAAAGCCATCAGCTGTTGGTAATTTAACTCGCATTGACTCATGGGAAATGTGGTTTTCTGCCAATAACACTCCCTATTTCAAGTGCAAAGACTCTGAGGTAAGACTACATTACCCAGAATGCTATGCTTCACTTGTAAACAGAGACCTGTCAAAGAGCACAAACGCCATCTTGACAGCAACCTCAAAATGGCAGAAAGATATGAGTCAGAAACAGGGTCCAAACTAAGATTCCGGCGCCCCACTGCTTAAAACCAGGTACTTCAGATATTCTACAAGCAAGTGGGCATGGAGTTGGTGTGCGGTGGTACAGCACAGAGCCTGTAAAATGGATATAACCGTGGCGGTTTTTAACGCGGCCAGAGATGGTAAGCTGAAACTTATCCAGAAGTTGCTGAGCAACAAAACTCCAGAGGAGCTGGAGGCTTTAGCGGAGGAGAAAACCCAGGGCAGCACCGCGCTTCTCATAGCCTCTCGGTACGGACATTTAGAGGTCGTAGACTACCTGCTCGAACATTGTAAAGCTCATGTAGAACTCGGGGGCTCGGTCAACTTTGACGGCGAGACTATCGAGGGGGCTCCACCGCTGTGGGCGGCTTCGGCAGCGGGTCACCTCCCCGTGGTGAAGACGCTGCTGAAACACGGCGCCTCGGTAAACAACGCCACGCTAACCAACTCCACTCCGCTCCGAGCCGCTTGCTTCGACGGCCACCTGGAGATCGTTCGCTACCTGGTGGAGCACAGAGCGGACATGGAGGTCGCCAACCGCCACGGCCACACCTGCCTCATGATCTCCTGCTACAAGGGCCACAAAGAGATAGCCAAGTTTCTCCTAGACCGTGGGGCGGACGTGAACCGAAAGAGTGTGAAAGGGAACACGGCCCTCCATGACTGCGCTGAGTCTGGGAGTCTGGACATCATGAAGATGCTGCTGAAGTGCAACGCTCGCATGGAGAGGGA
This sequence comes from Poecilia reticulata, assembly GCF_904066995.2. Taxonomy (NCBI): domain Eukaryota; kingdom Metazoa; phylum Chordata; class Actinopteri; order Cyprinodontiformes; family Poeciliidae; genus Poecilia; species Poecilia reticulata. The sequence continues at coordinate 12,310,384 of NC_088846.1, forward strand.
TGGGTATGGCATGACCCCCCTCCTGGCTGCCAGTGTAACGGGTCACACTAACATTGTGGAGTATCTGGCCCACCAGCCCCGCACCTCCACAGAGGAGCGGATCGATGCTCTGGAGCTACTGGGAGCAACGTTTGTGGACAAAAAACGTGATCTGTTGGGAGCCATGAGGTACTGGAGAAGAGCTATGGAGCTGAGGGAGGCAGGGGACAAAGCTGGATCGCTGTCCAAGCCTCCGCCTGGCCCTCCCATCCCTGCCTACGGATGTGCCCAGGAGGTGAGCACTGCAGAGGAGCTTGAAGCTTTAATCACAGATCCTGATGAAATGAGGATGCAGGCCTTGCTGGTTCGTGAGCGCATCCTCGGGCCATCCCACCCGGACACATCTTATTACATTCGGTACAGGGGAGCCGTGTACGCTGACTCGGGCAACTTTGAGCGCTGTATCAGTCTGTGGAAATATGCCTTAGACATGCAGCAGAGCAACTTGGATCCCCTCAGTCCCATGACAGCCTCCAGTTTCCTCTCCTTCGCAGAGCTCTTTTCTTTTGTTCTTCAGGACAGGGCCAAAGGCACCCTGTCAACTCGCATCACCTTCCAGGATCTAATGACTGTGCTGGGGAAAAGTGTGAGGGAAGTCGAAAGAGCTGTGGCGCAGAGAGACAACCCCCCAGAAGCCCCTCAGTTCAACAAGGCGCTTTCCATCATCCTCCACCTCATCTTTTTACTGGAAAAACTCGAGTGCAACCCCGAGCAGGAACACCAAAAGAAGCACACAGTTTACCGGCTGCTCAAGCTCAACCCTCGAGGTCGGAACGGATTCACGCCGCTCCACATGGCCGTGGACAAGGAGACCACATCTGTGGGCCGCTACCCAGTGGGCCGCTTCCCCTCCCAGGCGGTGGCAGCACTGCTCCTAGAGTGCGGCGCAGATGTCGACTCGCGGGACTGTGAGAACAACACCCCGCTGCACGTTGCCGCCAACAACGGTTGCCCAGAGATAATGGCGCTGCTGGTGAAGGCGGGGTCCCACTTCGACGCGACGAACGCTCAGAGGAAAACGGCTTACGAGCTGTTGGATGATCACAGCGGCGGCCACACGGCGCTGTACCCGCTGAACTACATCACCCTTCAGTGCCTGGCAGCTCGTGCGATTGAAAAGCACAGGCTGCCTTACAGGGGACTGATCTCTGAGGAGATGGAGGCTTTCATTGAGCTCCACTGACTTCCATGAAGAGACTCCCGTTTAACAAGACATTCTGTGTTCATCATTTTCTCCACTTCTGGCTCCAATAGCAACGCGTCAGACCAAACCATAGCAATAAATCCACACCCTCTGGGAGTACTCTCTGCTTCCGATTCTGGAATAAATTTTCTGATGAAGTCACAAAGACTGTTTTAAATTTCTTGGTTTGTGGCATAAGAATGGAAAAAAATTTAATGACTTTAAACTAAAGACCTCGACTCAATTTTCTAGTTCCTCAGACTTCACTTGGACTTTTGACTTTAAATTGTTTGAGATTTTAAATGGAATTAAATTAAGATTACAAATTTTAATTTGATTTGAATGTGTCCTTTTATTAAAATAGACTTTGCTTTATTAGTTTCTTGCTATTTTAAACTTCCTGCCCAGAATCCAATACAACATTCAGTTATGTTGCATAAAAGGGTACACAGAGGTACCATAGAAAGTAATTCCTCAGGTCATTTAATTAGTTTTAAACAAATTACAAGGTGGGCCAAGAGGTATGTACTGTCCAAGAAACACGTGGATCAAAAATTTGATGAATAGTCAACAACCTGGAAGTTCCTTAAACACTTTTAGTTAGCTTAACAACTACAGAATTATTTTACATACTTGTCAAAATTGTTCTAATTTTAGGTTTGAAAAAAACTAATCTAAATTTTGTTAAAACTACCATCCTGATTTGCCAGTCCAAAGTGATGTATTAACTCATTTTGTTTAACAGGTCAAATCTCCTTGTTAGAAAAAAGACCACACTGTTAAATGAAAGTAAACTGAAAAATAGAACATATTTACATTTTCTAAGCAAAAGCCAATTTCCAGGTCATTTTCTAATCTAGAAATCATTCTCTACCTATATTGATTATTAATTCATCCAGCATTGTAGGTGAAGAACTTTAGACAGATTTTTTTTTTTTTTCTAAAAGCATCCATTGTTTTCCGTGTTAACATCGTTTATCTTATTTGGACAAAACACGGGTGCATACAGTGTCACTTTAGCAATAGTTTTACAGAAAATAAACTTTCTTCAAAAGGTTTTGCTTCAAAATGAGATGGGTAAGAAGCGGTGAAAAAGGCCAGACATTATTTATGTTGTGTGTAAAATGCAAAGGCACCAGCACTTCTCTTACTATTTAATTCTGGAAAATAAATGCATTTTGGAATTACTAATATTTTTGCAAACTAGTAATATTTGATTATGACTCTTAAGTTGACAATTTGACACTCAACTTAGAACTCTTTTGTCTTGACTTTGAGCTGAACTTTTGACTTCTCTTTATTTCTTGCGACTTGAATGAAAAAAACCCAAAAAACTTGAGACTTGGTTGTGACTAGCAAATTGATGACGTACTCCCACCTCCTCTGTTTTGAAGTTTCTCCAACTAAAAAGGAGCATCACACCATGATCAGGCTTTTGAAAAAAAATAAAGGCTTCTGATTTCTGACATCCGATCAGGATATTCAGAGAACATGCATGGAAATGAAGTGTGGTTATGGTAGTTCAACTCTTGTTTTGTTCATTTATATATCATCTCAAACTAGCAGGTTTTTCACTTAATGTCTGTTTAATATGGGAAATGTATTTGAATTACTGTGCCAAACATTCTGTTACTGACTTATCTGATTTAAAAGAGAGAAAAAAAGTTTAGAAGAATTACTTGAAAGACTTGAGATAATTGGCATTGATTGGATTGCACTAAACGGGCAGCAACAAACCCAACTCTATTAGTGTTTCTAGCCTATGCAGTTCGTTTTATTTCCATTAGAGTTATTCTTTTTCTTTTTTCCAAGCTAAAAGTATCTCTGCAGAATTGTTGTTCCAAACGGCACATCCTTATCCCACAGACGGGGAAAATTGACTCGGGTTGCTTCGCTCACAGTAAATTGCTGTCTTCTGAGTGTATTAACTAAGAATGCCTTCTGAGTTTTCTCATCCTCTCTCAGCAAATTGTTTAATATTACAAAGCTTGGAAGTACGTCTACATCTTCTTTCTGCAATTACACCAGCAGCTAATGTGTTCAGCTGAACGTCAGTAAGACCGCTTCAGACTGTTATTGGGGATTTACAGACGACATTTGTGTGTCCACGAAAGAGTCCCACCTTTGCCCTTTAACCTCAAATGCAGCTCAGAAATGAAACGGATGGCTTCTTCAGCCGTTATTGCGTCTCAGTCTTACAAACAACAAGACTTCTTTTATTTTTTTTTTGTTGATCTTGTATTTATTGCTGATGTGTGAAACTGAAAGCACACCAAGCGGCTCTGTGAACTCTGGAATCCAAACGGTCAGGCTCCTTTCTTACTGAACTCATTCATTTTACCTGATGACGGCTTGAGAGCAAAAGTGTCTTGGAGATGTCTGAATAAAATTCAGAATTAAAAGATAATATGTGTGTCCGTGTTATCAGCTCACTTAATAACAACGTCGTTATTCCTTTGATTTTACTGTCATATTTGCATTCGTAGCATTTACAGGAGGTGCAATGGATGTTTCTGTCGGGAGGTTGTGGCATCAGTTCAGTTTACTCCCAGTGACGAGCTGCAGCAAATGTCAGGTCTATCTGATGCCGCGTGCAGCTATTGACAAACGAGCTCATTTCATGCCGACACAGCTCATTCCAGTCAAATCAGAAACGCTGCGTTTTCATGTCTAATTGTAATGTATGCCCAGTTGATCTTATAACACCAATTGGTAAAAAGTTTCCATGTGTCATAATTAAAATAAGCTGTCTTATTCACCCCATTGGGGTGCGTGTTGCTAAACACTGATCTGTGACCTCACATTTCAGCTCTCCATCTCAAGGCTTTCCGCAGCTCATTTTAAACCTGAGAATGCCAAAATAAAGCATAAGAGAAACCTGATATTTCTGGGTCCTGAACTCCCCGAGTATAAATAGGCTGCAATTAACGTCACTGCTGCTGGGCAGCGGTGGAGACAGGGCACCCACCTTGCTAATTTTAGGGATCTTTCTTCTTCCCTAGCTTCAGCTCTGAAAATGGGAATACGGTAACGTAATACTGGGAGGCGGGGTGAGTGGCAGACGGAACACACAGCCAGCAGCAGGTCGCTTTAACCTTACAGGAAGCAGACACAGCACTGAATATATATGTATATATACTGCCGGACGCTCAACCTCAGATATTTATTAGCTGCTAACGTGCTTTAACTGAAGCAGGTGTCTTGTTCACAATGTTGGACGATACCAGATGGCAAACTGCTCATCCCATGCAGCAACTCACACCAGCTGTCATTAAGCTGAGATTGAAGGCCGTCTTATTTCAGACGGTGCTTTCCCGCTGTCTTAACCTTTACTGTCCGTACGCAGTGTGGAAAATTGCCAAAAAGAATGGAAGTTGTTTTACCTTTTATTTGCAGTTTTTCCTAAACATTTTTAAGCTTGACTTGCAATTCTTAAACTGAGCCTGATCTGAAGTGGCTTATTTACTATTCAAAGCTACTTTTTGTCCTTACTTGCAGAACATAGGTAGCAGAGATCATAAACTTTGCTTTAACAGTTCGGTCCAAATTTGAGAAGTGGTCTAAATTAACAAGCATTTTTAAAAGGAATATTCATATTAAAAAAGCCACAAAAAAGTGGGAAAAAAATTCTCAGGAAAAAAATATTTGCATCTGTTGAATTATAAAATTTTTAAATGGAAAAAAGGTGAGGGAACCCTGAACTTATGACCTCTCAGAAGACAATAAGGCTGGGTTTAAATCCATAAATCCAAATCTGTGTTTGGGTAAGATATATTTTTTGGGGATATTTTTAGTTATTAAATTAAGCTTCTTTTTATTCCCTTTTGTCAATGTGACACAGTTATGACAAAAAAAAAAACTGCACAAACAAAGCTTTTGTGCTCTCGTATCTCCACAAAACACTATTAGAGAATGTGCCCACTAGATGTCAGTAGCAACAAAGAAAGGTAATGAAATCACAACCCTTTGTCTCTTAAACGCTTTGTGAAAGGCTGGAAAAATTACTGCTTTTAGTCTGAAAGGGAGGATGGCAGTTATCTGATTTGTAGGTCCCTTTTTTTTTTGCAAACTTTGTCAATTTCCATGTCAACAAATTCAAAGAAAATGGCCTTTAACACACTGCTAGGGGGGTACATAAGCGCTGGTAATGCAGCTAAATGATAATGAATCTTGGTTGACTGGAGAGTGGCTGATTCTCATTCTGTTTGCAGACGGTTGCCAGGGGGGTCAGCGGCGAGAAATAAAAACCTCCGTTGAGAAATCTAGCTGTGTCAGAACGACCTGCATCGCCACACTAACAACACCTTACATTTCGCCCTTGTGGCTGCTAATACTGTCATGCTGTGTGACCTAAATAAGACCAAACCTTTTTATCAACAAAAATAAGTAAATAAATAAATGAAAGAAACAAGTCAGTTCTTATATTTCTGGTAATTTATTATCGAAAGCTAAGGGGGTTTGCTTCGGTTATAGCTTTGTTTCCATACTTACAAGCCCGCTGGGTTGCATTAATGACTAGAGGAGCACAATGAGTGATGACATCATCCTTGTCTTTCACCAACTGCTCACACACAAGCAGAAGACTCCAGTAGATATTATAAAAAAATATATATAAAGATTGAAAGAGAATGTGAACAAATGAGCGATCATCAGTGATTATAAATTGGACCTGATGGCACGTGTACAACATGAACACCAATGTTGCAGACAATCAAAAAAATTAATAAACCGAAGTTTGTTAGGCAAATTTTATAAGGCATGTAGTTCTGTTGAATTGCTATCATGAATTTATAGGGAAAACATACAACAGGACATATTTTATTCATTTTTCATTATTCATTATTTCATTTTCAAGGTTAAAAACGTTCTTCAATTTCTGTTCAAAGTTAAGTCTGAACTCAGAGAATAATGTCTGTTTATTTCGAAAAGAAATTTCATTATTTTGTGCAAAGAGATATATTTCAATAATTTATAGCATTTCTGATTAAGTGTTGAATTTTTTTTTATCTCCTCTCCAAGTGAAGCTCATTAAAGTTGAATTCCAAAGTGAAGTTAATTTGTTTCAGGAAATTCTTTGAAGTTTTAAGACGCATATTTGATCTTGATTAATTGCAAACATTATTTGTCAAAAGTTTATCTCTGTTCATGTTGATGAAAACCAATTAGGCTCTCATTGAACATTATACACAATGTATAAAATGATTATTTGATCACACAAATGTGAGTCTACTTGTAAGTCTGAGTGCACAGTACAGTGTCTGCACTCAAAACCTTGTTCAGACATCTCTTGGATGAATTACTGCATCAGTGCAGGGGCGACCAACCTCCACGTTACTCTGGTCTTGAAGAAGGCCAGGTCTCTTTAATCTTCATTTCTAAATAAAATGACATTTTACTTTCATTTGAAATGAGTCACAGTGAAGTCCCTTTTCTCTCCAGCTCCAGTAAGACGCTTCTGACACCTTTGGTTCACGAGAAGCTTATGGCACAAAGAATGTGGTCTGGTTCACGTTTCTCTACCCCACTTTTTCCTTTCACTAAATTTCAATTTACATGCTTGACCCTGTCGGTAATTAACTGTTCTTGCTCGCACTACTACTTTCTGAAACTGTCAGTGACCTCTAATTACTAAAATGTCTAATGGACAACTGTCGCATCAGCAGTTTGCCCAGTGATTGTTGTTAATGACATTTCTGTTTTCAAACTCCTATTAATTGCTTTTATGGAAAATTCAAATCTTCTTGAGAATCTTAATCGTGGATTTTCATTAGTTTTAAGACATAGTCTTGGAGTTTAAGAGACATAAATGCTTGCAATACAGCACTGCGTGTGTTATAAAAGGAGAACCTAAAAGAATTATTGAAATAAGCTGCTGATATCTTTTTCACAGAAGGAGGTAAAGTAGTAAAATAGTTTTATCTAAATATTATTATTATTATTATTTATATTATCATTATGCTGCCGTCTTCTAGTGATACACAGAAAAATTCCTGACCAAGAGGAATGAAAAGTCCGGCCATACTGTACGTCTGCTCTGTGGGAGTTAATGCTGGACACTCTGGTTCTCTATTGTTGCCAGCAGATATAATTAGACGAAGCATTATGACAATCTACGAAGTTGGAAGGTGCTTATCTTCAGTTAGGCCCGTCGGGATCACAGTGGGGGGGTCGCGTGGGGGATGCGACACACCGATACACAGTAGCAAGGTGCCTCAGCATCCACCTCCATGCGCCAGTCAGCGATTCGGGGACAGCCGGGGGGCGGGGGGGGGGGGGTGTATGTGAGCTGGTAATGGGGGTAATAGGGGTGATGGGGGATACGGTTGCTATTGGAGATGCTGGCTGCATCACGTCATGTGTTTTGGGGGAGAGGAGGAGGAGGCGAGAGCTCCGGTAAGAGATAGGAGGAGCAGGGAGGGGGAGGAGAGAGAGAGAAAGAGAGAGAGAGAGAGACTGAAAGAGAGGAGGGCATTAAGCAAGAAAGCAGGGAGCAGAGCATCGAACCAGCAGTAGCTATTTGAGGCCCCCCTCCTTCCCCCCCGATCAGCAATGCTCCCCCGACAGATAGGTTGAGAGCGGCAGCCCCGTGACCCGCTGCGCTCCGGAGAAGCCCGATCACAACGGACAGCCAGGAGGGAGGAAAGACACCGGCGATGTGAGCATGCAGCCTCCTCCACAAAGGCAGACCTTCTTCTGAGCGGAGCTCCGCTGCTGCCACTGGATTACAGTCATCCTCGCTGTTTCCAAGGAGGCTTCCTGCTGCCAACATCCCCACATGAATTTAGCAAACCGTCCAGAAACGGAGCACTTCCTTACCAAGGTGAGCGGCACTCTGCATTGTGGTTTTTTTTTTTTTTTTTTTTACTGTTAATACTCGGGGCAGCGGTGGACACCCCACCCAGCCAGCCTGGTTATTCTCCACTTGTCGAGTAGAAACTAAAGAAGGAAGCGTTTTCTGAAATTGTTTTATTCCACATTGACAGTCAGTGTTCTTTGTGGTTTTTCCTCCACCCCTCTCTCTAAACCCTGATCTCAGTCTGAATTAAAGATTAGGGTCTGACTGGCAAACCCGTCTGAGTGTGTTCCCCTGTCACCTTCTTCTCATTGTTGGCTGGGCAGCAGCGTGAAGGCACCAGTGCAGACTGGCAGAGAGCCTTTGTTCCACATCCTCTCTCATTTAAAGTGGATTTTTTTTTTTTGTTGGCGCTATTGAAAGAAAGGAGAGTGACAATTACTTTAGCTTTTATGCCTCATTAACAGCTGTATAATGGTTGGTTATTTAGCAGAAGAAAATGGAGTGGGTGGGGAAAAAAGAGGAGAAAAATACCCAGTATAACAGCTTGAATATTCATTTAAAAGAAGAAGTCTGGAAATCCTGCTATGTTTTATTCATATTTGACTGCAAACTAAAAATCCCATTATGATAATGTGATTTTGTACTCTTCTCACGGGGCAATCATAGACACATTATGAATGCATATGGGCCATTAAACTAATATTAGAAGGACTTTAGGTGTGGAAGGCACCAGGTGGCGAAGCGGATGGACTTATTTGGAAAGACAATAGAGCGGCTGCCGCATCTGCTGCTCTGTAGCAATGTTTGAACTAAACCCATTTCCATACATAGCCACTGTCTCTGAGACCTCCTTATTAGTGTTTGGAATTGCACTTTGAAGGATTTGTTTTTAACAGAGCCACTTAAGCGTGCAAGGCAAAATGTAATTCAATGACACATCTTATTGGAGCTGACACGTTCTTCTGAGGGCTGCTGTTTGTTTTGGAGGAGTTTAATCGCATGAACTCTTAATGCGTGTTTAAGGTTTTCCGCTGCTTCCGCTTGTGTGGTTTTCTGTAAAGTGGAAAATTGCACTGTGGTGGTGAATCCGAGGGAGGTCTTCCTCCTCACACACAAATGGACCGTTTTTTTTTTCTTCTTCTTCTTCCTCTTTTTTTTTTCCTCAGAGGCAGTCAGTGTGTGTTTGCTGGTTATTCTTCCAGACCATTTCCACGTCACTAATTATTTTAATCAGTCATTTTTACGCATGAATTCCTGTCTTAAGGAGAGCATCTCCTGCTGATTTTTTACTTTGTCTTCTACTTCACTCTTGACAACAAAAAAGGACGCACAAGATGCTGTGGTGTCAGGGAGAAAGGCACAGATCTTAAGGCTTACATAATTCTGAAAGGGAGAAGTCACAGTGAAGCAGAATGAAAGGCTGTCATTTGGAGACGGATTAAATATTTACGTCCAGGAGTCTGGACATGCTTGGTGCCACATGGATTCCATCTTGAAGCTGTCAGGGGAGAATCTTATGAAATGATGGCATGATTTGTGATGGTATGCACATATAAAACAAAAAACAAAAAAACATGCCACCCTGCGGCTTCAGCGGTTTTCTGTCCCATCTGTACAGTAAAGCAGCTTGGGTTTCACGTCGAAGGCTTCATTGAAGATTCATTTCCAGTCCTTCACTAACTGCTTCGCGCTCTGCGTCTCTCCTCTCGTGTGACCTGTTCCTTCCGTCTTCGGTGTTTCGTCAGAATACCTGAGACGCTCTCAGTCAGGGGGGTTTGCTTTGCACCAGTCAGCCGGCAGGAAGGAGAGCATCAGCTCTGATACCGCGAGCGTATAGCCACCTGTATTACAAGCAGACAGACACTTTGTTGTTGTCTAGGGCGTTGATATTAATTGACCTTTTCAAATCCACCCAAGCAGCAATGTTTTGGCTCCTCTCTGCTTCCTGTCTTGTTGTTGCGAGGCTCGCTGGAAAAATAATCCGCAGCCATCCGGCATTCAGAAACCGTTGGCATGCTCGGGCAACATCAGCTCAACAGCCGTTTGTGGTTTTTGCTGAAGACATCGGTGCAGCAATTTTTATTCTCAATTCTGTTTGAAGGTCTGAAAGAAATTATTACTTGTAGTTGTCCAGTCAGGCGCCTGCATGAGATTCCCATAATACAACAACCTTGAATAAAAATACTGCAGCTTCAACATATTTTATATGGTACTGCAAAACCACAACAATTAATCATTTCCCTTTTAAAAGATTTCAAATAAAGTAGATCTCTATAAAATCTTCAGACCCAATAAAATATTATATTATCATTTTAACCCCTATTCTGCAGAGTAACGTCGCATAAAAATAGTCAATATTAGTTGGCTAATTTGATTCTGTGACTGCTTAACAATCACCCATAGCTTGCTGAATGTATTAAAACAGCCTTGTCCAATGGCAGTCTTTTATTTATTTGTTTATTATTTTAACGTAAGTACGTCGGCCAGTGAAAACAGAAGCCATCTGACCGGCAGTGCACAGCAACAACTGCGGGAGGGGCAACAATGATCTGTCCAAGTTTACCTGGAGAGGATGTGACAGTGTGATTATTTAACACCTCAGTGTACGTTGACAACAACAGCTGAGTCATGCATGTTGTAGTCTCTGTGGGATATTTTTATTTGAACTGCTAAATGACAAAACCTTCAGTTTCAAAGCTTGAACAGGAAAGCAGAGGAGCGATAAGGGAGATATTCACCTTATACAGTGTGAGATTTTAAGCTTCAGTTAAAGCTTTATATCGCCACACCGTCTCTCGAGGCACGTCATCTGGAGTGTAGGTGGACAATAGGCTCACTTTTAATGCATTTTAAGTATTTTAAACCCCAATAACCATTTCCTGTTTTACAAGTTTCTGGTGACAAAATTTGTAATTTGCACCCAATTACATACATGAGTGCTAAGATGACGTGCAGCAACTTGGCTGTAAAACATTTAGGACGAGGAGACTTTATAGCATTTGACACATAATTATTCACGTCCAGAAAGATCGGACATGCATTTTTCATCTCATGAAGAACACAGAATTAAAAAATGGAGATTAGCCATTGGATTACTGATACAAAAAATGTATTTTGTGGTTATTCGTGTACTGTGTGTGTTAATAGCAGTCTGATAGGGTGTTTCTGTCTATGCAACTAATTATTTTATACAATATTAGAACCTTGAGAGCTGCTAGACTAATTAATATGCAGATGCAACTGAAACAAGAAATACATACTGTTGCAAACTGCATGCAGACTACTGAGTATGTCAGTTTATTTCGCTGCTATCCATAACAATTAAATATCTTCATTTATATAGACTACTTGATAACAATGGGTTGGATTAAAATAGTATCTAGACAATGCATGCAATAAAGCAACATAAAAAGGCCAGGATGCATAAACTAAATGTATCAAAATGTATCAGAGTCACTTTATGCTGCAATTCTCACTTTATGAGATTTTTAGATGTCCATCCCCACTGTGCAAGTTTGGGGTCCCAACCTTATTTGTAGCTCTTCAGTTTTAAAGTTTTTAGTCCCTACTCTGACTGAAGATGTGGACAAATTTGGTGATTTATATATTAGACCTTCTTAAATGACACGTTTTCTTGTCTTTCCCATTCCCACAGTAACTGCAGTGGGCTGAAAAATTATATATATAAAAAAAGACATGTGTACAACAACATGCATATTGCTAAGCTGAAGAACAAAAAAGGCTAGGTGATGATTAGGATAAACCCGGATAAAGGCTGGGGTGAAACAGATTATTATCTGGAACTTACACATTGAAGTCACAGATTTAAATGTACGCAAAGATTAAAAAGGGATAACGCGAAGATGATTAAAATAAAAGAAAATGCCTGAAACGCAGTAGGAGTACCGTGCATGTAGGATATGAGAAAGCCATTGTAATAATCATTTACATCGAGACTAAGCCTTGCAATCAACAAAATGGATGTTTTCACTCCAAATAGATGTGACTGCTTGGAACAACATGAATCACAAAGGCTGATACTAGGGTATGTAAAAAACTCATAACATGAGGTACCACGGGCTGCACAATGCTAATTGCAAATAAGCAGATAAGTCATTTGTATTTACATAAACACATGTTGGACGCCCTCTATATGTGTCGAAACCTGTTCCAGTGCTGGCTTATGAAAATATGTATCTGAGCCTCAGTCTGTTCACTCTAAAGGATCACTCTGCCGCTCCAGGCCCGCAATTATTACCTTTTCCTTCAACCGCAAGGCCATTCGCAATTACACGTGTGCTCATCACGTCTCTGTGTGTGCATATATGAGTGAAGGCTAAGAGATAGGTTGTGACTTGACTGATGCCCTTCTCCCGATGAATCACAAATTCTGATGTGTCAGCACGGATGAATAATGCACGCCGCTCCGCTACCTCTCCTCCTCCTCCTCTGCCTCTATTCTCCACCTCTTGTCTTCAGCCATTTTCCTCTCCTCTCATCATCTCTGCCACATCTGAAGACATTGTTATCCTGCTTTTCTTGCCCCACCCCTTTCCTCATCTCCCGTCTCATGCTAAAAAGGAAGCCAGTGTTGACGCTTTCCTCTGCTGTCCTCTAGTCAACCCTCACTCTCGCCTCCCAACAGCTAGCTCATTCTTCCCCGTCCTGTTCCACACACAAGTGACTTTTGTGGAGCCCTCGCCGCACGCCAGAGCCCACGTCCTGAGCTCCCCCTCCTCCCCCACCCTGTTTGCAGCAAAGCCGGGCCAAAACGTGGACGCGCCGAGTTCATTACCTAATCACGGGTGGAGGCATCTATTGACGTTGCTTGACTGTTACATCTCAGACTGACGAGGGTCATTAGCTGAGTGGGACTGACGGACAAAAAGGGCTGAAAAAGCAGAAGGCGAACCGACTAATCAGAACCTGGAAAAAGAGAGAGCACCGTCAGCTTTGAAGTGTGCAGTTAGCTGCCAATAAATGGAGAACTGGTGGAATACATCCATCCTGCTTAAAGCGCCTCAGATATCCTCAGGTGTACATTCAGCCCTCGCAGTGAGAACCCCTCTTCTCGCTGGATGCAAAGTGTGAGGTTCGGGTAAAACCATTTGCATTGGAAGGAGGCCAAAGTTGGCAACTTTCAGATTTTGCAGAACATAAAATTATATGACTTCGCTTGGCTTTCTTTATTTCATGGAACGAAGCCACGTGGATAGTAAAGCTTTCAGCAAAATTGTCACTGTGTGACACACATTAATTATTTCCAACTCATTTATGCAATTTTTATTACGTTGCCTATAGGAAGGAGCATGACAGGATTACAGACGTACGCATTTATGCTGTGTTGTACCGAGAGTGAGCTTGAAACTTAACGATCAATAATAGTGAACCCCGGTCTCTCCAGATAAAGTTTAACATTCGCTCTGCATTCAAATATACGTCAGTCACTTGCAGCAGCTTTAATTAATGCTGCTGCAAGTGACTACTTGTACGTTTTACTTTGTAAAAGTAAAACTTACAAGAATATTTTTAATCAAAAAATGCAAATGTGTAAGGTTAAATGACTGTGCTGCTTTAGAAGAGCTCCACAATTTGGCCTCATTTTATATGCAGAGTCCTATAAATATGCAAATTAGCCCTACCTCTGTGCCCATTACTCACCTCAATGCATCCTCTCACCCTCAACTCTGCTCAAACACTCTTGACTCTTTAGCTTGTTATTGAACACCTAATAATGTTTCCCTAATGTCTGATAAACCGAGTCTGACGCAGCGAGCTGCTGGGATGTCTTCTCTGCTGTTTTCTCACTGTCACCTTTCACTCTTCGTGGAGGCAAACCTGCCACCTGTGCAGGGCGTTTCATCTGTTGACTGCTGGCCATAGGCACCAACTCCCCAGCAACCTTGCAAGGATCAACGGTGATGTCGTTTATGTCCCCTTACATTCAAAAGTTTAAAATAATATAAAACAACCTGGACGTCTGCGACAGACTGGCGACCTGTCCAGGGTGACCCCGCCTCCCGCCCGAAACGTTAGCTGGAGATAGGCACCAGCACCTCTCCCGACCCCACTAAGGGACAAGGGTGCACAGAAAATAAATGAATGGATGGATGGATGGATGGATGGATGGATGGATGGATGGATGGATGGATGGATGGATGGATGGATGGATGGATGGATGGATGGATGGATGGATGGATGGATGGATGGATGGATGGATGGATGGATGGATGGATGGATGGATGGATGGATGGATGGATGGATGGATGGATGGATGGATGGACGGACGGATGGACGGACATCATATGTATTTGTGGGTCTTGATATAGATCTCTGCTGATCTTAAGAAATTATATGCAAATAGACTGCACCACTGACTGGGACCCAAAAACTGCAGGACTGTACATGGACAAGTCAAACCTGGGTTGAATTGTTCATCTCTGAAAAGCTTTCAATACGTCTCTAAACGACGGCTGACAGTCCGGGAACAACTCCGTTGCGTCAGTGAAAACAGCCTTGCTTTCTGGAGTGTTACCTTACAGAATGGAACAGGGATTATTTCAAGGAAACTTATGGCTCCATTATATCATTGCGGCTCACGGAGAGAAAACTTCAAAGCAAGAAGATTAAACTCCTCTCAGAGTCAGCGGCAGCTCTTCATGGACTGTGATAAGTGAGTTGAAGTGTGTGCGGATACAGGGTGGGGGCGAGCGGGAGGGGAGGGGAGGGGGGGCGAGGATGGCGTGGCATTTTGAATGCAGCCTCCTATCTGTTTGTGGCATTTCATGATCACTTTGTCCTCACCACACTGTGGTGGTGGGGGGGGGGAGATGCCAGTTTGGATGAAGTATTTGACGGAGGCGAGAGTAATGGCCAGTCATTCGTGGGAAGCGTCCGGGTGCAAGTCTGTTACCCTTGACATGCATTTCATCTCTTCACTTACCTCGACGCACTCCCCATCTGATTTTGGCTTTGAGACGGAGGACAAATGCACTTTTTCTGGCCCATTAGTCCCGTTTTCAATTCTATTCACAACTTTATTGTCCCTCAAGGAGAAATTCATTTGCCGTCACAAATCTCATCTCCATCAGGAAGTCATGCAGTGGCTGGTTAGTGATGGAACCGCGAAGGCTGGTCGCGTGTGTAGTCCTTAAATGGGGTCTGCTCACGAGCGTGCATACTTTAAAAAAAAACAAAAAAACAACATCCTCTGAATCAGTCTTGTTTGTAGTTGTGTCTATTTTTAATACCCAAAAGAAAAACATGTTTTTCACCTTTTTAAAAATAAAAAATATATATCATTTTCAAATTGATGCACTGTTGTTGTTGTTGTTCTGTTTAATTTTTGTATTTTTAATTAGTCAATTTAAATTGACTAAGTTACATTTATTAAAGATTATAGACCACAAATCTGTCTATTTCTGGTCTTTAAAAAGAATGTTGAGAGTCAATATTTTTCCTATAACCTGATGGTAGTGAAATGTTGAGAAACTTTACATTTTTACTAGCTTTACAACTTTGGTTTTACCCTTAACTAGACTCCAAGCAACACAAGAGAGTGTGCGGCGTATTTTAATTTCTTCATAAACTATCTCTGTGTTGTTGCCGAACAGTCCTTGCAGTTGTGGAGCTAATGAGCTCTCAGTGGACAGCCTATCATGTGATCATGGCAGACAGGTGATACCATAGTAGCACAAATACACAGGAGGGAAAGGGCGAGAGAGACAGAGAGAGAGAGGGAGGGAGAGAGAGGGAGAGAAAGAGAGCGAGGGCTTCTAGGCAAACACAATAATATGCCTCCAGGAAACGAATAAGGATGCTCTCCCGGAGGGATCTTTATATAAGAATAAATGGCTCAAGACTGCAGCGGACAAGAAAACTTGGAATAGAAAGCTGAAGGCGAGAGATGACAGAACAATGTTGTGCAAGGAAATTTTAATTAGCATCTGATTCTGAAGTAATTTTCAATTTATAAACCAATTCTAAAATGAATCCGGCATGCTGTGCGGCTCAGTTGGTAGAGCAGACGCACCATGTGACGCACCAGGCTTCGGTCCTCGACACAGCTCCTGTTCTCGGGCCATTTGCTGTCTCTTCCTTCTCTCTTCACCAACTTTTCTATTAAATTACTCTCGCATAAAGGACACTAGTACCAGAAAGGTTTCAAAGTAAAATGAATCCACCTGAAAGCAAGTTACAAAACGTCAAATAGAATTTTTCACATGCAACAAGCGATGGGTTTAAACCGCAGCTAAAGTCTTTGAAACGAGATGCCAAAGAAAGTGTCAGAGTGACTGCGGTGGCAGCATGTTACGCAGTAACGGTAACGCCTGAACCCCAAGTTCGGGCCACGTTGGGCCCAGATTATATGCTTCATGGTTGGTCAGGGTCAGGCTCAGGTTTCTGTGGTGCTTTTTGAATATACCCACAATACGTACGACGGACAAAAAGAAACGGATCAGAATGTATGATATAAAGTTGCGTTAATCTACTTATTGCAGTCTAAATAGAGCAGCAGATATCTACCCAATTGAAAAAAGAAAGTAAGGTGCAGGAGTTTAATCGCAGTGCACTGCACAAGTAATGCGCAGTTGACCTCGCCCTGCACTCTTCCCCGAAGATTTGCACTTCATTCACCCTGCAGTTACGAGGAGTGACAAAATGGAGCTGGAAGATGGTATAAAAACAAAAACTAAAATCGAGACACTGCTATGCCAGCATAGTGCAGACTGAGGTTTGTTAGTAAACTGGCAACGACTTACGGTACTTTGGGCTTGGGCCTCTTATTACATTGAATTAGTCGGGCTTGATTGAGCTGGACACAACGTCTCCTGCCTTGGCTTGAGTCGAATCTGATTTCTTTTTAAGGCCTGATCTGAACTCCAGGGAAAATGACTTAAAAACTAAAACAAAGATGAGAAAAAATGTATATGGTGTTTATCTCATACTTTTACTCGAGCTATTTTGATGTGTGGAACAATCGAAATAGCAACAAAGACAAATTCAGCTTTATTTTATATTTTTCAGTTGTGATGTAAATAAGATGAACCTGCCATGGAAACCTCACACCGACTCATGCCTGGGAGATTTATTTAAGAAGGAAGCTATTCTGGGGGAAGAGAGTTAAGACTGGTTGCCATGTATTGTTAATGAAGCCAAGCTGATATGGAGAGATAGTCAAATTTATAACAATGACATCCAGGAGGATGAAGGTGCTGTCTGTTGTCAGAATCCCTTAGTTCGGCTTCATGAGAAGCTCTCTAATTGGCTGCCTCGTGTCTTAACTGGCACTGCGTGTTTCTTAGGTGTGTGGTGTGTCTGGTCTTCAAAATATAGCTATAGTTGTTTTTTTTTTGTGTGTGTTTTTTTACTTTGCATTAATTAAACAAGCAGTCCTATTAATTAAGTTAAATTATTCCTGTCACCTAATTGGACAATTGTACGGATTCCTCGTTTTCGCACGGCAGAACTGTTTAACTATTAGAAAATGTACATGCAAGTGCATAATTGTGTGGACATCAGTATGTATGTACAGCGTTCTCCGGCTAGGATAAGTGTCTGTGCCAGTCTCGGCAATGCTAATTGGACAGGGAGTTAACAAGGATTCAAGCATCAGCCTGCGTAATGAGCCGCTGCACAGATGATCGGCTGCGTCTGAGGAGGAGGAAGCAGAGTGAGAGGTTGCTTAGAGAGAAACTGCATTAAACGTTCCGGTGCTCTGGAGCTCTGTAGTCTCGTTTCAGTTGACTAAACATTGTGTTGATGTTTGTGTGCGAACGCAAATGCGTCTTGTTCGTTCACCGTTGTCAGATTACAAACTTTCACCTGTCAGGCTAAGATGCATGTGGGATTTTTTATTTATTTATTTATTTATTTTTGTTGCTGCTGTTGTTGCATAAGACGCAGATTGAAGCTGCGAGGCTTTCAGTCAGCTACGCGACACGTATACACCCCTTCCTAAATCCCACTTGGGACATGTCAAGTCACAGAGATTTCTTGGAAGTGTTAAAAAAGGTCTTGAATTTTGTCACCAGTTTGCTCTAAGAAATGCATTTTCTGAAATTGTGAGTCAACTCCGTTGGGAGAAAATCCTGGCTCGAGTCCTAATTTACTGCCGCTAATAAATTAGGAATGTAGGCAAGATTAATAGTAGATATAGTCATTCCACCTAAAGGTCATTATATGTGATGTGCATATTATGTAGCACTTAACACCATGACCGGATTTAACAGAAATATGGTATGCCTGAGACAGCGTGAGGATCTCACGATGAGATAACCTTGAATCTCGGTATGTACACATAAAGACTGAGGTAAGATGTAGAACATGATCTAAATGCTTTAATTTAAAGCACGAAGGCAGTTATTTCTATTGTTCTCAAAGCAACACATTAAGCAGTAAAATAAAATGTTTAGCCATAGTTAATTTGCTAAATTTTATAGGGTTCATTAAATAGATTGTTACACAATTAGGTGAATAATTAGTAGAGCCTTCTCCTTGGTTAACAACCCTGCAGTCGCCTGCTTTATGCATACGCGATTCATGAGAGGTTGACATACCCCTCTGCGTCTGTGTGGACAAGCATACTCAATGTTCATACTATTTTTAGATTACCTAAGCAACCACCTTCCACTCAGAGATGTGCAGTTTTCTGTACAGCCTCCTAGAGGGCGATATTGCGCTGGTTTATGCAGTGTCAAATGAGAAGAGAAGAAGAAAATAACAGCAAGGAAAGAATTAAGCGATTTACCTCAATATCAACCAACCATTTCCTTGTTGGTCCTGAGAGATAAATATTCTGCACTATAAAAACAGTTTTACGATGTGACTCGTCGTTTTCTTCAGTTGTTGGATGTTTAGGTACGCAGGTAAGTTATGAAATATACAACAGTGGAAAATGTTCATAATGGTGGCCACACGAGGGCAGTGGAAATGTTAGGCTGGTACATAAAGAGTTGTATTTATGTCTTGGAACGAAGAAGATGAGCGTGGTTTGTATGAACTTAGCGTTATTTATGAAAGGAGGCGATGATCTCTGGGGCGGTCATGTCCCCAACTGACCACTTCCTGGGGCGCCACTGGTGGTCAGGTGGACTAAGAGATTTCAAATAGACGTTAGCTTGTAAATTGTAGCTTTATCACAATGTTCTGTCTAAAGCTAGGTTGCAGATATTTTGATATGAGCTTATTTTCAGTAATAGATTCCAGATATTAGATTGCAGTGAGTTTGTAGATCGAGCGGTGTCTGGATGGACCTGTTAAATTTAGCTGATTTAATTTAATTAAATTTTTTAAAATTTGATTTAGGACAACCTAATCTGAAAATGTTCATGTCCATGAGATACAATCCTGTAGTGCTTTGAGCAGAGACCGCTGTTCGGGTGTATCTGCAGAACAGAACATTCAAATATAAAGCCCGGTCTTCTGGTGATTTCGTAACCAGAACATTTTAAAACCTTCACACACCGGTAACTATAGCTCATGCCTATTTATAAGTCATTAAATCACTTAATTTAATTTGATCAATTGTACATGCACTGACTCTTCATTCTATTAACAATGCCTCCTTGCTGTTGTCATCAACTGCAAAACCCTTGAATAATCTGCTCTATATGTACTTTCATTCCGCTCGGTAATGCATTTTCTGCTTAGCGGGACTCGGCCCATCTGTTGCTGCCTCGTCCGAGCCCTGCTCCATCCATTACGAGATGCCTCTTTGTAGCTGTGTCGGTTTCGCGCTGACCTTGGATCCCCTTTACATGTGGGTGTGCATTTGCTGCGCCATTGTTGGGCTACAGCAGATTTGCTCTGTCCTGCAGCGATTGAGGTCAAAGAGAAAGTTAGTTTGGTTAATCACTTGTCCTTCTCCGCCTCCCGCTTTGTTCATCATCCTGAATGCATGTGTTGCCTTAGTTTTGGAGATATAAATGTAATGAACAAATACTGAAGTACATCCAATTTTGAAAAAAAAATTATATATATATATATATATATATATATATATATATATATATATATATATATATATATATATATATATATATATATATATAAAATAGGCTTAGACAGAAACTGTAATGCCGGTTTGCAATTTCATTGATGTTCAGCATAAACAGCTGTGTAAGCATTTTCTCTTAATGCTAGGATTAGACGGAGTGTTGCACAGCAAGGATGTTGTTGCAGATTTTAAGATAATTCTCCCTGTTAGCTGCAGGTGATCAATTAATTAAACCCTTGCCAAAACTCATATCCTCTAAAAGACGACCAGTGAGAGAGAGAGAGAGAGAGAGAGAGAGATGCAGTCAGATACTGTTTTTAATTTTACTTTCCCAAACGTTCGGAGTAGGATGAATTTTCTTTCTGTGTTGCTTTTCCGTTAAAACTAGGAAAACATGCTGTGTTTTGAACATTATGTAATAGAGCTTAAAAGGAATCATCTCTTAGTCTCAGTGGAGTCATTGAGAAAACCCACAGTCAAGCACCTGCAGGCACATCAAAAGGGAAGACAAAATGTACAAATGTAGATCTTGCAAAAATGTAAATTAAAACTCCAGTGGGAGGAAGTACTACAAAGGGGGGAAAAAATATAAAGTTGGTTTTTCTTCTCTTTTGGACACCTGTACAACGGTCTGTTTCCTCTTATCATTTCCTAAACTGTGTGTATATTGGCACTTCTAAAGCTCTTCCTCTTGAGACTGCTTCATTTATAGCTATTAGCTTCTTGTTGACCATCATGATAATCCGGATCTGGACGTTTCACAAGATAGAATCCCAGGTTATTGTGGAAGAAATTAGCTATTTTTTTCTCTGCGTTTAGTTGAGCTGTCTTGTGTTTGCTGGTCTTTCCAAGGCATTAAATGCAAAACTGAACTAAGTGGCATTTTTGTTTCAGATGCATCCCTGGGCTTGTCTAATTTGGAATAAAAACGACCCTTATTGTTGTTGCACCGATTGGTGCCAGTCTTTTGTCCTTCGGTCCAGCTCTGTCAACCTCTGGAGGGATTTTTTCAGTATCTAATGCTTCTTCCTCAATCCTCCACTGGCGCAATATGCTGAGTTTTGTGCTTCTTGATGGGTCTTCCTGTCCCACGCTACGTTTCTGCTGCCTAAAGCATTCATTTAGTAATTCATTGCTGGGGGCCATCTTCCTGATGTACTCTTGAATCCTCCTTGTTTCATCTTAGATGGTGCCTTTGATGCACAGTCTATCCAGCCTCCAGGTAGCTAGACTTGGGATGAAACTCTCAGTGGTTGGTGAGGAGCTTTCTTGTTTCACTACGAGGAGGATCTCAAAAAAGTGCACACACGCAAGTTAAAATTCTAGGTTTTTAAGACTTAAGAAAAAAGAGACCCTGGTTAGTAAGCTGCAGTACGTAACTTTTATAAAAGACATGTATTTTTTTTTTACATATTTGTTGAAACTGTCATTATGTGGTGACAACATAGTATGAGATAGAACAATTGAGCTCCTCTGCCTACTGCTATCTGGAAACAACCAATCAGAGTCAGGAGGCGAGTCTTAGCTCTGTCAGTCTCCCTCTGTGTGGCGCTCTGCAACCCCCATCTCGCTCTCTTTTTCGTTCTCTGCTATGCTGCAGCTAGCACAGCCTGTCATGAATTCATGACGGCAGATAAATGGTTTTCCTGCAATGGTAAGTTGTTTCTCCGCCAATGCACTGACATTGATTGACAGCGCTAAGACCCTCCTCGTGGCTCTGATTGGTTGTTTTTGACTGGGAGTGGTGCATTTTTTTTCAGATGGCAACAGTAGCTCAGGGAGTAGGAGAAACAGTTTGATCTTTTCACAGACTATCTGTCTCATTACATACTGTTACAAAATGGTCACATTTTTAACAAAAATGTAAAAAAAAAAAAAAAAAAGAAAGCATACGTTTTGTAAAAATTACGTACTGCACCTTTAAGACTGTTTCCACCTTTATTCTGACACTCCAGAAAATCAACACTAAAAAACAAGCAAATCTGACCAGGAGAATAAAAGTAAAACAGTAAAAAAACAAAGGGGTCAATAGCCTAGTTGAATAAATTTGCACAGCATTAAACTAATACCCTGTTGAAACACAATTTGATTTAATTCCAGCATTTAGTCTTCATCAGTTCTCATCTGTTACCAGTTATAGATTCAGCTGTCGTAGAAGGATTTTCTTGGTATTGGATCCCTTCGCTAAAGCCAAAGTTTGCAGGCAGTAGATTAAAGTAATCTCACCTTCTAAAGGTACCAGTCAGTTGAAGGTTGTAAAAAAAAAATCTATAGCATTATACATTTTAAGGTATATCTCGGCTTAAAAGTGGGGAGTGAAACAGAGGTGGGGGCAGCATCGTGCTCTGGTGTTGCTTTTCTTTCAGGTGACTATTTTGTAAGATTTTGTGGAACTAGTGACCTTTATTTACAGTTGGCATAAAGAAAGCAGACAATGAGAGGAAAAACATGCAGCAAGTTGGATGCGTAGCGCCACCAGGTGTTTGTTAATTGCAGCTCCAAGGAGGAGCTGTGTGGAAATGGGCGGGGCTTTGTGAGAGCGAGCTTTTATAGGCACCTCACTTTGCTGCCCTGGTAGCAATGTGGGATATGGGAATCATATGGGAATCTTGTGCTGCCCAGCTCTTAAACTTGAGGTTCGTTTGTGGATTTTCTATCACAAGAACAGGCACAGGTTCTTGTGATTGTTCTCAGATCTACTTGCTCTTCAGCCGTCATCCTTTACAATCTCTTTATGATCCCAGGATTTTTTTTCTTTTTGCTAGACCCTAAAAATAAGACAACAAATTAAAGATGGTCACTTTCACATGCTTACCCTTGAAATTTCTCACTGCAGTTCTGTGTGCAACTTTGGATCTGCTATAAAACGCGTAGCCGCTTTTCAGGAATGTTGTTGCTATATGTCAATATTTCCCCAGATAACACTATTTGAATGCATGTCGCATCCCCTTCCCTAATTTCAGCATGCCGTCTGCAGCATTAAGCAAGACTGATGGAGATTTAGTGGATGCAACCAGGTCTCCTGATTCATTTAAATTCAGGGCAGGGAGCTGCGGCATTTGAGTGACAGGTGTGTTTTCTTGTCGGGAGAGGAGCTTCAGATATTTTATTTCCTCTGCTAAAAATGTAACCAAGGCGGTGTGGCTCATGCTTGCAGTAAGCTGCACTCCATCCTGCGCCTCTGATCCTCTATGTGTATGCGTGCGCGTGTGAGTGACTGTGTGTTTAAGACAGAGCAAAAAGAAGTGTGTGAGAGAGTGTGTGCCAATCTCCCCCATGATGCTTCGCCATCTGCCATGTTTGTGTGTGTGCATTCATTTGTGAGAGCCATTTGCCTACAGTGTCCAGGATCATAGAAATGTAAAGTAATATCACTCCCATCTCTTCCTTGGATCCCACATGAATCCTTTTCCAAATGTCTTCTCTCAAAAAAATGTAAAGCCAAGTTGAGAGAGATGTGAAGCAGCATTTTCCCTATTACAGATTTGTTATGTTTTTGCTTTTTATCGTCACACTTAAATGTTTCAAATTAATATCTGAATCAGAGATGGTTTTATGCACCAAAGAAAAAATAAGTATAAACCAGCATGGTTGTGTCACACATCCCCTGCCCTTTTGTTAAATCACTCATTAAATTAGCCTGGCCATTGTTTTCCTATGCCAATCCCCTCGACTCTCATCTCCCTCAGTGCTTCGTCTGGGGTTTGTCCCATTGAGTTTGATCTTTCAGGATGCATTTCGTTCTGGTCAATCAGTGAGCACAAGGAGAACAATGACCTCATACTTCGACACCGAAGTCTGTTAGGCAGCGGCAGTGGAGGGAGGATGTGAACGAAAGTGAATGAAGCCATTTGACCACGCTTTCGTGATGCATCAATCAATCATGAATAAAACATGGTGGCAGTGTCATGGTTTGGGGATATTTTGCTGATTACAAAAGTTTGAGGTAACTAAAGGAACCAGCAATGTTGCTCTATAACACAAAATTCTACATGAAAATCTCGGACTATTTGTTGAAGCTTTGGCATACTTATTTTATTGAGCAGGACAATCATCCAAAGCACAGCAAGCTATCTCGTTTAGAATTTTTTTTTTTTCGTGGCCTAGATAAAGTCCAAACTTAAACCTTACTGAGATGTTGAGACATAGCCTTAAAAAATGCACTTCATGTTTGAAAACACTCCAGTGTGGATGAAGAAGAACATTTTTCCTTCACAGTGAAGTGAAAGAAAAAAAAAAACATTGTCATTTTCCACAATCACTTGATGCCAGTTGTTGCCCACAAACGAATGGGCAACTAGTTGGTATATAGGGAGCAATTACTTAGTCATACAGGACCAGACAGATTTATACAACTTTTGTCCTAATCAAATCATTTAAAAATGTCTTTTTGCATTTAAAAATCTGTAAAATCCAAACTGTAACTCACGCACCAGAACTTACTGCTAAAACAATTCAAAGGAACAAAAAGCACAAGGTGCACTGTCTCACAAACCGCACGGTGCTGCGAGATACAGATCTGGTTCGGTCTCTCTCTCTTAGTGCTCATGGCTTGTTGTCATGACGACATGCCTTATGAGATCATCCCACTTGTGGCGAGAGGCATCGGTGGGTAAGGTCGATGGCTGACGTGTGGGGTGGGGAACAAAAAACAAAAAAAAAAACATGTTATCTTCCGAGGGGAGCCCCAGTGGAGCAGGGGCAGCTTGGATGCCACCTAAACATTGTTATTTCATCAGCCTGACGGAGAACAATAAGCGGTGTACGTTGCACCACCTGAGCTGGGGTGTCATTATCTACTTCCCCACAATAAACAGCAGCATGTATCCCCCCACCCCATCAATCTACGTGTCAGGCTGACCATCTGTGTTTCTACGCTGAAAAGGTAATAAGACCAACCCCCGCTGTCCGCTTTCTGGATGCTGAGCCAGATGATCACAGGGAGCAGTTTGTGGTATCTCTGCGGTGGGGGTGGGTGGGCTGGTGGATGGGGCAGGGGGAGGCTGTACAGATTCCAGTAGACCTGAGTCATGAGGATTTCCATGTTCACAATGCTTACTCACTTTAACTCTGCTCCTGTAAGCAAGCCAAGTGAGTTATTGTTCTTTATCTTTGTGTCCTGAGAGGATGAGCCTGCTGCGCTCGCAGTGTTTTAATACCATTAGCAGGAGCAGAGACATGCCCAGACTGGCCTGGTCTGCTGCTGCATCTGCATGTCTGTTTTGGCATCCTCCCTCATCATCCACAGCTGTAGGATGGTGTAAGCCCTTTTGTTTGAACTGTGTCAATGGACCAACAGCAGCTGGAGCAGCCGGTGTAGGACAGCTGGGGAAGAGGAAGAGGATTTGCATGAGTGTGGATTAGACTGTCTATAAAAAGCAAAGAAGCTAAATGATAGGGTATCTCTCAGAAGAAGGCAACGTCGAGAGAGAAAAGGTTAACGAGGAGGAAGTGGATGGGCGGGCAGCGGAAAGGGATGAAAGAAAGTAGGAGAAGAGGAGATTTCAGGAATATAGTCTCATGCCAGAGTGAGATATGGGAGGAAGATTTAGGGATTACTTTAGAGGGTATGCGACTAAAGACGAAGGAGTGCAAAGAGGGTTTGTCAGCATGTGAAAGACAACGAGGAGGAGTGGATCAACCGAAAATGATCCGTAAGGTCAGAATTTGCTCTCAGGGAAACATTGAGGATCCGGCAAATCCGGCACCAGGGACGAATCGTACACAGAACGCCAGAACACACAGGTCGCACCTAATGTTTCAGTAGCCATGTGGCCCGCGTGCAGAACAGTGACCCCGCTTAGATTAATGCGGGGAAAATTGAGTTTCCGTAAGCAGAGAATTTACTTAGCATGCTGCCAATGGCGGCTGAATGAGTTGTGATCTGATTTTTCTTATCGCGCTCAATTGAGAGGGAGAAAGCTTTTCTATTCAGCTGCTATTACCCGCCGTTAGATAAGGCGAGGGCAGAGTGGCAGGAATAAGAGCCTGTATCAGATAGACGTATTTTCGGCTGAGCTATTTTTAGTTTAGAAGCTGGCAGACAGTAATATGTTTGAGCAGGTCATTAGCCCCAAAAGGGGGTTGGAGGAATCTTTGAATATCCAGCTCTCTAGAAAGGCCCCCCTTTTTTTTTTTAAAGTAGAGCAGCCATTGCTGCTCCTCTATGTCTGACAGTATGTATGGAAAGTCAGGGACTTTATTTTGATATGTTCCAGTCAGAAATTTATGCGCGATCTTTGATCTTCCCGTGCTGATTTTAGCTAGATCCGATTCCTTTTTTTTAAAGAACTTTAATACAAGAGCAGCATTCAAAGTGTTTCTTCCAACCATCCTGCCATGGTGGATTATTAATTAACAAAAGGCAAAGTCACATTGTGAGAGAGAGAGAGAGTTTAGTGGCTAAAAAACAGGATGTTCCTACTTTAAGGAAAAGCAGTTAAGAAGTTGAAGCCTTTATGAAGTTACCAGCTTCTGGAAAGTAAAACTAATTATGACTGGAGTTGCTGTCACCAGTCAAATGAGGTTCTCTAGTGACATGAGCTGAAAGGCCACTCAGCGAGGCAGAGGCCATTACTTTTCCTGCTTCATATTGTTTGATTAGCAAGAGCAGCATTAATGATCCGTAAGGTCAGAATTTGCTCTCAGGGAAACATTGATCCGTAAGGTCAGAATTTGAAGAAAGGTTGTTCTGCACGCGGGCCACATGGCCACTGAAACATTAGGTGCGACCTGTGTGTTCTGGCGTTCTGTGTACGATTCGTCCCTGGTGCCGGATTTGCCGGATCCTCAATGTTTACCATGGTCAAGCTCAACCTTTCAGCTTTTTGCTGTGTTTTCTCGCGAACAAGGCTGACGAGCTACAAAAGTGTCCTGAACATCTTTGACGGTTGTGACATGTATCTTAGCTACACACAGTTTTAATTGGCTGTAGGTGACAGCTTGCGAGTTACGAATAGACTTGGAGCCTAGATTAGTGAGCGTAATAATAACAATCAGTTTTAGAGAGAGGTGAAGTCTTCAAAACTAACTGAATGTCAACAATGTGGAGCAAAGTGTTTCCTGTTTACAATGGTACACATCTTTTTCATCTTTAGCATAGGACAGGAATGATGATGAGGCTTGGCAACCCTTCGTCTCGAATTGTTTTTTGCATCTCGTTTTTGCAAAGACTGCCAAGTTTTCCAAATCCAGCATGTGCCAATGTGGACTGAGGTTCAGAGTTCCAATGGATAAAATAGAGCTAGCTCGCTGCACTCTGGTTGGCCTTTCTGTTATCTGTTAAAAGTCTTGCTCTCTCATAGCCTTAACAAAGCTCAGATATGTCCTGACACTTCGTAAAAAAAAAAAAAAAAACTAAAATTTTCTTTTACGTTGATGCTTTACATATTTTTGTCTTCTCAGGTTTATTTTTGACCTGTAAAACACTTGAAATGTTCCCCACTCATTAACAACTCCCACAACCAGGGGTGCATTAAAATAGATGATCCACTAGCAAACGCATCTGTTTCATTGATTGGAAAAAAATATCCCACCGGTCTAAGCTAAGCAAGATCAAAATCATCAGATTCCAGTTGCCAGGCCATTTGTCTCTACGTGTCCATATTCATGTGGGAATCACAGCGTGGCCTGTCGCCTGCATTATGTCTCCTCAGGAGCGTATATGTTATCTTGTATTGCTACTTGAAGGCAAGGATATATATGCATTTGATGTATGACAGGTTAACAAAGACCCCTTTCTCATTTGGCCTCTCCACCTGCGCTCTGACATATCTTTTGATGAGAGGTGGGGGGACGGGAGAGCGCGATAAGACTGAGGAGTTATTGACTCGCGGATGCGGAGCTTTGGCGCAGCTTTTCCAAATCTCTGCGAGCAGACAAAGCTGATTTATGTCGGGACTTCCAGATGTGCGTCGCTCTGTGTGCATGTGTTTGCAGCAGCGAAGAGAGCAAAGTACCCATGGCAACTCCCCCAAAGGCTTTGGGTAAAGGGGGTTCACATGTATCAAAGCAGCGGTATTTTATGTGCTGTCAGATGAATTTTGTGGCCTTCCTACTAACCTCCAAATCCTCTTTGTTTGACTGTTTTCCGTTACTGTTGCCTACTCTAGATATATTACTGCGTTAACACTTTTATGTGTCGGCAGAATGCTGAAATACTGAGTGCTGAGAGGGAATTAGGCTGCAGCCAAAATGAAATTATTAGGGTGTCCAAAGGGGGAGGGGGAAAGGATGCTTAAATCTGTATCATTGCAGCTCATTTCATGGCTCACTAGAGAAGGAGACTTATTAATACAGAAGCTGTACGCCGAAAACTGTTTTGTTCTGTTTCTTGCCGTAGTTATTGAGCAGTGGCTTTATTGTTCTGGAATTAGTTCCGTCACAGTCAGCCTGCTGGAGCTCCTAATCCCACAAGTCAGAAGTGCTCAGGCTTAAATCAAAAAACTTAATCCTATATTTGCATAAATTTGCCTTTGATTTTCATAATGATTACATTTTTCGCTTTTTTTTTTTTCAGAAGAAACAACATTATGTACTTTCTCCCCTTGTGGTGCATCGAAGTTGCGGATAAGCAGCTCTAAAACGCAGGAGTAACGATGAATCAGATGCGACAGAAATGTGCCTGACCTTCATCTCGTTCTGTTTGCAGAGTGCCTACCCCCGTTGAGCGAAGCCCTACCTGCATATTAGTCATCTCCAACCAACTCGGCGGTGGTGCCATGCCTTCGTGTAAGCCAGACGGAGTTCTGGCACAGTCCAGGCGAACCATCCTTGGCTTCTACTTCCTCTCATCTCCCCTGTGTCTGTTGCTGCCTTTGATTATCCTCCTAACCAGGCCGTGGGGCAGCTTGTGTGAAGCACTAGGTAAAATAATATATCTACTTCTTCCTTCTTTTTATTTTTTTTTTTCTTTCATTGTTTCTTTGTCATTTTATCATCTGACAATCAAACAGTAAATTACATGCACACGAGCACTCCTACATATAAATGTAGGCGCACACTCTGTGGGTGTCATCCGAGGAGTGAATCCTGTCCTGTCAGTACATCAGCTCTGAACTGCGGCGTTGTTAATGTGTTTTGATAAGGCGGGAGGTCCCATCAGCATGTTTCTCATCATCTTCTTGATTACAACATCTCAACACATTTCCTGCCTCAGTGGTTTACACACGAAGACACACACCAAGAATTTCTCAGCCAGGCTGGGCTATCAGTGATCTGAGATTTTCACCAAGCTGATTTTTTTTTTTTGATGGCAGATAAGATATAAGACTAAAGATGGAACATAACACCTCTCAGCATTTAAAATTGGAAATCAGCTTGGTGAAAGCTGATTTTTCAAATAGTGCTTTTTAAAATTATTATTATTATTCAATTTTCCTCCTGTCCAACTAACTGTGTGTTCAGGGTGAAATGATGCATCCTGCTCACAAAATGAGACATAATATTTGATTCACAAGTTGAGATTTTCTTAGTTTTCCAGAAATATTTTCTGGAAAACTAAGAATCACTTTTTTGGGGTGGGGGGTTTACAAATCCCAAAAATACTCACAAATTACAAACTGTTGCATAGATTCATAGAAATATGTTTGACCCCCATGTATGTTGAAGTTTTTAACCCAGCTAATGCTAACGAAGGCGTGGGTGAGTTCATGGTATAAATGCGTACTAGGATTTTTAAAAAACTGTCGTTTCAAAGTAACTACATTTCACACCTGTTCTACACCAACACGGAAACGCAAAGAGGAAAAAGACAGAAAAATGCTAAGGATTAAAACCATGCTGGCGTGACATTTTCAGACGCTGGTTTTCTGATCTTGTCGGGATGTTTCATGTCATCGCAGATGTTACCTGGCTTTAGATTGATGGGCTCTTGAGTGATATTTATGACAAAGGTTTACTCTCAAAAATGTTAGACCGGTGTCGTCAAGCACTTTTTTAATCATACAACATCCTGCAAACACACAAGAGAGCCAGTGCCCTGCGTAGTTGGTAGATCCTTCTGCTCTGCATTCACTTAAATTTGGACAAGTGAAAACTAGCAAATTTGCATTTCATTAATTGAAGCACAAATTCGGATGGGAAGTACATCAGCAACCTACAGTGTGTTTAAGTGTGTGCATTTTTTATGTCGTTACTCTTTTTAAATCAAAATTAAAGTATTAAACTCCCAATGCTAACTTTCACTAATGAAATAAAGGTTTTGGAAAATATAAAAAATGGTGAATTATCCCTTTAGTTTAGTGCTAATACTAAGCTTGGAAAAAATAGTTAACTGCAGTGCCAGTAGCAGCTACTTATTAGCCATTTGTAATATTCTCGCAGTTTTTTGTGAGCCAGTTGGACTCACTCTTTTGTTGTCGTTTCCGTCGAAGCAATCAAACAACTCAAGAAACAACTACTTCCTTTCTCATTAGGAAGTAGTTCTTATTTTTTCTTATTAGAAAAAAATGTCTAAAAAATATGTCCAGCTTAAGCACACACCCTCATATCTAGTATAATTACACCCTAATTATATTAGCTTATAGTACTTGTCCAGACGAAATGTTTTCCAAATGTTTGGCAAATTATCGGGGTCATTTCAAACATGAGTCATTCCAGTTTGATCGAAAATATTTCCTTTTCCACATAAAAAGGAGAACTCAGGTTACTAAATAATGTCAGGTTTTTGCTAATAAATTCTGGAAAAGGTTTGTGGTAATTTTTGTTCCTTATTTGGTTTCTTGTTTCAAATGATCCCTGTAATGTCATTTTCTTTCTCCCAAAAGATAACGAAAGCAATTCCAGTTGATTTTATTATCTTTGTATCACTGGCTTTTTTTTTTCTTTTCTTTTTTTTACACTTTTGAGCATGAGATGAAAACAAGTTTGACAGCAGTGAGGCACAAACAGGAGAAGATGCATTATTAAAACTGGCTGTAGGGCTTGTGAGACCAAAGCTGGCTTCTCTTAATACATTTGCCTTTTGGTACTTTTATTTAAGGTAGAACAAATTGAAACATTTGATAAGAAGTTATACTCGGACCGAACACTTCTGACAGGAAAACTGTGTGGACTGATTATAGTCAGACCTGAGGAAAACTATTGACTTCCAATTATGCTTTTTTTTTTTGTCACTTGGCATGACAAAAACGCTGAGACATTGTGCCTCGTTACGTCTGAGCTCAGCAGTTGTCAGTCTCTCTGGCGAGTGATTACAAGTCACAAAGGTGTTCCATTAAAACCCGACCGGTTGTCCGTCAGCGGCAGCAGACCACGGCAGTGGAGAAAAAAAAAAGAAACACCGTTTTTTGTTTTTTTTTTTAATAAAAAAAAAGACAGGGGTTCTTATTAGACCTTTATTTCCCAAGAACATCCTGATCATAACAAGTTTCTGTTGAGTGCAAATCCATTCAGAGCCGCAGCCTTCGAGGGCTTTTCCCCGGCTGTCAGAAGAGGCTTAAGTGGTTATTCTGCTAGTGGGATCAGTTTTGCACAAGGATTGGTGCGTTTAAGAGAACATAGAAAACATTTCGGACTCAACACAAAGCCAATGAAAAATACCCACATTCAAGCCCTGAGACTAACATGGAGTTCTTTCGTAATCCCACAGACAGGAGGAAGGCGCTTTCTTTCTACCCTGACGACTATTTTTTTCTTCCCTTTTTAAAAAAAAAAAAATTCTATGGCAATCATGTCATTGGCACGGGGAAGGTGCAGTTTGCTTGACGTTGTGTGTGTTTCTGAGGGTCTAGCAGGCATAAAATAACCTGCTCCGGCGTCTAAATATGGGAAGGATAAATTTGTTCAGTCAGATTACTCACTATGCGCTTTATGCTCCTTCCTGCTCAGGATTATGGCAAGCATAAAACGAAACCGCGTTATTTCTGACATGCCAAACACACGGTGTAGCAAGCAAAGGAGAAGTTTTTTATTTTGTTTGTTTTTTTTTTGTCACAGCATTTTTCCGGTTCCTGTCAAGGCTTTGTGGAGAAACTGGAAAGTGTTTCATCTGGCTATTTAGAACAGAATGGAGTGGGAAGAGAATTAGACCCACTATCTGCCTAATATTTGATAGACAGATGAGGGTTTTTTTTTTTTTTTTACTCCCCCCACCATTTTTATTAGTATTATTGTTGTTATCATTCCTGTCGTGTCTTCAATCAACACAGTGCGACCTCACCCACCTAGACACAGGGGAGGAGGGAACCGGGTTGCTATGGTAAGGGTCATCCTGACTTCACCCTGATGGATAGCAGCGATTCGGCGGTTGAAGAGGAGTTAAGATGGGCACCATGGCAACAGGCCACAGACAGATAGCAAGGGGTGGATGCGTGAGGTTGTTTTACCGGTCTGACTCAGTTGCTGCGAAAAGTGTAGGTTCAGTACTGTTGGTTCAATATCACACTTGGAAATTGCTGTTTTCTTGCAGAGGGCAACTGCAACGCCTTAAAGCGTCTCACATTCCTGCCGTAATCCCTGAAAATATCCTCTTGAATTCCTCCACCGAGCCACGAGCAGGAAGTAAACGACGGAAATTAGGATCGTCGCGCTCCGCAATTCCAGGTCCCGTGACAGCCCCCCCCCCCTCCTCCTCTTCCTCCCCCACACAGGTGTGTGGCGCTCTGCAGGCACAAAAATCATGCCTCTGGTATTAATACATTTAAGCCAATTACATGCTGTGAATCTTCAGCCAACACTTTTCCTACCTGTGAAACGCTCATGTGGGATGACAGCCTGTGCTGCTGCATACAGCTCTGTGTTGTCCTGCCGGAGAGAGAGAGGGCGAGAGAGAGAGAGAGAGAGAGAGAAAGGGGGGGTGGACAGAGTGGGGGGGTAAAGAGAGAGAGATGTTCCTATGAAGCCCAGACCCATCTTTTATTTATGACCCACAGGAAGTCCTTCAGCTTGTCCTCTAGATGATACCCAGGAAGTAAGCACAATGGCGCAGCCGTCAGGACACAAGTCACTCTGACCAGTCCCTGAAAGTGAAATAGGGCGTGGATCAGCAGGAGTTGCTATTTCTGCCTTTGCGGTTGACTTGATTTCCTCCAAATATTACTTTTCATGTCTGGGTTTTGCTCAGATTTTTTTTTGTTGTTGTTATTGTTTCTTTGCTTCATCTCGTTTCTCACTCTTCCTTTTAATTCTCTCCTTCCTGCTTTTCAGCTCCGCCGAAGTTCACCAAAATTCCCACTGACCAGATCGGGGTGTCAGGGGGTGTGGCATCATTTGTGTGCCAGGCCACTGGCAACCCCAAGCCAGTCGTCTACTGGAACAAGAAGGGCAAGAAGGTCAACTCCCAGCGTATCGAGGTGGTTGTCACAATGCACAATGATGAGCCCTCACATGGGCTAACATTGACTCCAGTAAATAAATAGGCTGGAATTTATGCATCTGTGTGGGGTGAACAATCTACATTTAATCATTTTAGAGTTATAAACCTCAAAAGTCTTAACAAAATCAGCCATTTTAAAGGATAAAGTACTTTGCTTCACCCTGAGGGATCTTTATCTCCTCATTCTTTTAAAGGTAAATTGCGACATTTTTTGAATATTGTCAAATTTATCTCAGATTTAGTTGCACTTGAACTGAAACTTTTAGAAAAATTAAAAGGTCTAACGTTTCACATCTTCTATTATGCTCCATCCACACTGAAGCTAATTGAAAAGCTAACGCCGTGAAACACAGAGATGCTCTCATGCTTATTCAGTAAACATGAAGCTAGATCCTTGGCTTGATTAGGATTCTAAGATGGCTCTGACTAAAGTAGAATATAAATAAATAAAAATCTGGCAGCATTCTGAGGAATATTTTTCTCTCTTACCTTGAATAACTCATGTATTTTGCAAGTAACAGGTCTGCAGTAGCTCAGTTGACATTGCATCTGGACTGATTTTTAGGGTTAAAAAAAAACCCTCTTGTCTACATCCTAATGTAGATCTTATGTATTATTTCTAACTGATAATTTGCCAAATTACATTTTTTTAAAATGTATTTTAAACTGACGATCAATATTTTACAAACCAGTTTGTTTTCCGCACATACTGTCTGCTTCATCGCTGCAGTAGAGTTAAGATGCAGGCTGTCCTGCCTTATGCCCAATAACACAGCAGATGCAAAACATGCATGGAGGAAAAATAAACCACAGAGAGCTGCAGGTCCTGAGAAAATTGTTGACCCCTCCCCTGTCCCCAAAAAAGAACAACATCTGACTGTCGGCGAGGAGCGTCTTTCTAAACCAATCTTATGTTACACCATGAATGCACATGCATACTATATTGTTGTGGAAAAAAACTGTAGGTTTTACACTCGGATGTAAAAATAAAAAAAAAAATGTTTCTGCTTTGTGCAATTGGCTAAAATCGTGTGCCCGCTTTCCAATCTGCCCTTCTGCTGGTATCATTACAGACAACGCTTATCTTTCAGAATCCCAATCAATTTGCTCTCGATATAGTTTACATTAATAAATATGCTAGAATCATTTTAAGGACAGATTATCTGTTCCTTGCAATTTGAGAATTAGAAGGTCATACAAACGCCGGCCTAGCCGTGTTTATTTCCCCCCCCCAGAGTCTGACTGAGAGCAGATACTCTAAAAAGGCATCAGCATTAAAGCCAGAAGGATACCAGAAAGCTCTACGGCAATGAGAAAATAATGTCACCGGTTTTTAAATGAGGCTTACTGTTTATTTCTTGGGCTGCTTTGGCCCTTTTTTATCATTGTGAAGTAGAAAACATTCTGTTAAAGAGGCAGACCTGTCGAGCAGTAATTGGTGACCTTTTCAGATCCAGAATAATCATTATTTTATACTTTGAACAGAATGAGGCTTGCGGTGCAGTCCAGCTGCTAAAGTAAACTAATGACTCTAGCGTGATGGATCAACGAGAGTGATGTCAGTTTCCTCAACTAACCTCTGGCAGAGTGTGAATGAGTAGCTCATCATTTCAAAAATATTGATTAGAACAGAGCAATTCAAATGTGCACAGTTTTATTTGAAACGCACGGAATAATGTCAAACAAAAAGTTAAATGCTGCAAACGAGGGAGTGGTGAAAGGCGTTTTTCATTTCTAGATAAGTTGAGGTCTAACTGTGAAGGAATGTGACTTGACTGATTCTAAAGACTTCGTCTCAAACAGGGGATCCGGATCACGTTGTTCTCGGTAAGTGCAATGTCTGTGCAAGCTGCTGACCGCCAGCCTCCGGAGCGTGTTTGCAGGTACACGATGTGTCTTAATGATTCGCTGAAATAGTCAAGTGTCTCAAAAAAAAAAAAAATCTACTGTCGTGATTGTCAAGGTGCTGTAAAAAGACGACGCTCTCAAATGTGGCCACCCCGCAGATCCGAAAAGAAAGGGATCCCTTCTCTACTGTTAGAGTTGAAATGCTAACTCTGCCGTGACTAATATATGCTACTCTGTAAATCCTGTGGCTGTCCAGACGATAGAGTTTGACGGGGGCGCTGGAGCCGTGCTGAGGATCCAGCCTCTCAGAGCTCCTCGGGACGAGAACGTCTACGAGTGTGTGGCGCGCAACAGCCAAGGAAACAACACCACCACTGCAAAGCTGGATATCATCAGAGGTAAGCGCACGCTTACGCGCTTTTAGACACGGACGGACTTCTCTTTCAGCTCGACACGCATGTCCTCTTTCGGCCCCCGCAGCCGCCGGGGGGCCTGGAGGTTGTAGATGTGACAGTGGAACAAGGCCACACCCCACCTTACACATCAGGCGGCAGCAAGCTGTTCTTTTTATAGTCCTTCGGAGCGCAACCGAGCATGAACTGGCCAAAGTGAGGGCCAGCTTGGTCTGTTGGCTCTGGGGCTGTTTTAGCATTCCAGCTTGCTGTAATCATTCCGCTTCCTGGCCAGAGTTAGGGTGTTAATCTAATGTTGACTGTCTTCTTCCAGGGAAGCCTTAATAAGGTTTTGCCCCACCAAGACGTGAGCTTAAGTTACAACATGTGGCTCTTAAGGCTACGATCCGAGCGCTGGCCGTTCGCCCGGCGCAGCTGGATTGGGTGAGGAAAGAGAGGGGTTGGCTTTTCAAAGGGTTGCTCAAACAAAGAGAAGTCATTGGATTAGGCAATGCTTTAGCAGGCAAGCCTTCATTATCAGGAGTAATTCAGTTGTGGAGGAAAATTGGAGGGGGAGCTGGTCAAGGAGAGGTGAGAGGAGTTATAATGGAGGAACGAGGAGGTGGGAGGGAGTTGAGCAAACCAAGAGGATTGTGAAAAACAATAGAAATGAAATGGGATGTCAGCGGAGATCGGGTGAGGGGAGGAGAGGTGGGAGGAGGGGTGCAGAAGATGGATGAGGACTGTGGAGCTGGCAGGGCTGTGTAGTAAGCAGAAGGCTGGTAGCCCAGGGAATAGACTCCTGTCCATCTGTTACTGCGCCCATCATCTCTGCACACATAGCCCCAATCTAAAGCACATTACCACAGAAACTGCACCTCAAGGGTCAGCCTCCCATGTGCGTGTGTGTGTCTGTGTTTGTGAGTGACTCTTACTTTGGTAGCGTGCGCTTTTATTTCTCTTAGCTTCTTCTCTAGTGTCAGGACGACGTTCCCATTTTCTCGTCGACTATAAAAGTGCCGTGCCTTCGATACCAGAGCGCAGGGTATCATTAAGCGAAGTAATATTTACTTTTATTCAGAGCCGGTAAACCGTAAAAGCTGAATCACCTGCATGCGGGCTTCAAGAGAGTTCATGACTGTAGTAGACAATACAGTATGACGTTTAGGTGCTGTAACTTTGGAGCAAACGGCACAAACACGCAACACAGCACATTTGCATCAATTAGGTGTTTGCAGTGACCATCTAACATTTCACACATTGAGATGGCGTTGTCATGGAAATACACAGATTACATTTATTTAAGGGAGAAGCATCTTAGTGAAACAAACGGGGGGAGGGGGAAGCATGTTATTAATGACAGGGTATGAAATTTTAAAAATGTTATTTAACTCGAGGTGAGAGCTACACGTTTTAAGTTTTTAATATGAAAATCTGTTTGGATGTGCTCGTAAAATCGAACATACTTACAGACTCTTTCCCAGCGGCTCTTCCTGTTTGGTTGCGTCAGTCCCGTAAAAGTGTCGTGTCATCACTGTTCCATATGTCCTCCAGCGCAGCCAGCAGGAAATTAGCTGATGTACTGCTGGAACCATCTAGTATATTGCAATAAATATATAAAACATTACACATACTCATATTTAGTGTTTTAGTTAATAGAATAAAGGCTTCATGAATCCCTGTTTAAATTTTGCAACAGTTCTGATCGGTTTACTTATTGATCTACAAATGATCAATTGCGGTTCCGACCCAAACGGATTTCATGCTGACAGGTGCAGGACATGACAGCTTTACTGCTGCTAGTGGCTGACCGTTAGCCAGTCGCAGCACTTGGTCGCAATTTGTCTGTCACTCTGTCAACATTTCACCTTTTTCTGCCAACTAAACTGTAAGAGCTCTGATTAGAACAGTGGGAATGATACTAAGAATCAACAATATGCATTTTTGTTCAGTGTAAAAAAAAGTGTATATATTATTTTATTTTTTTTATAACTTTCACACTAAATACTGGAAAAATCTGTATGTTGTTCATGTTATTTAATTCAACGCTAACTCCCATTAAATTTAGGAGTTGATCTAAAAAAAATGTGGCCACATGTAATGAGCAATGAGTGAGTCCTTGAAAGCATCTTGGAGGGTAGAGATTCTCCAATCTAAAATGTATAGGATAGGATCCTGATGTCTACATTAGAAATATCTAATAGCACGGATTTCTTTTCTGCTCCACAGCCTCTCCTTAAACATTTTGTGCTATTTATGGTCTGCTAGCCATAATCCTAGAATCTTGCGAATATGTTTAGCTGCATTCTTCCATGATAAACCTCGGAAGGATCCTCTCATGCCTATATTCATATCCTTCTCGGCTTCAAAGCTGCAAAATCTGAATTACAAACTGCTGAGATGAAGGACGCTGAGGGAGGGGGCCCGGGTCTTAATGTCTTCAGATTGTAGCGGTGGTTTAGAAAAGCTTCCGCTGTCAACCTCCTGGCTCTATTTGTATGTAAAGTGTTAGTAAAATGGACTAAAAAGCCTCTACATCCAGCAAGAGAATCACTCAGTGTCATTTAACAAACCTTTCTGCCTTGAACGGGTCATTAATTATTTATGAGCGGAGACGACGTTACGTGTGTACGCGAGCGATTAAGAACATTCATTTCAATTCAGCTTTATTCGTTTTGCGCTTTTCATGTGCTTGTTAAAAGGCAACACAAGCAGGCTGAACTAGCAAACCTTCGACATGAAATGAGTAGATATTGAGGTTAAGCAATGGGAAGTCAGTTAGGTAAAAAAAAGTTTGCAAAGACTAAGCTTGATCTGCAACAGAAGCAATAACGATATATAAAACAGTTCAAATAAGAAGCTAAATAAAAATTTAAAGCCTGTTAAACCAAACAAATGGGCTACAGTGGCAGTTCAACAAAATATGCAGCACATTTATGTGAGAACAGGTACACATGCAAACGCCCTGTGTGATAGGGATTTTTCCCCAGGAGATTTTTGAGCTTTGTTTTAAACGATTGTCCATGTTTCATATCGAAGGCGGGAAGGAAGGATTCTACAGGAAAGGGGCCAGGAAACCAAAAGCTCCGCCTCCTACTCATGACTTAGAAATTCTGTGAATGACACGTATTCCCACATGTCGAGAGAGGACTGCTCCTGTGAGGCGGGAGGTATAAAGTCAGTCAGAAGGCATTATGCTGTTGAGGACTGTATGTGTAATCAAATTTTCACTGAATCCTGAATTTAATAGGAAGCCAGCGTATCGTGATACTAATGGAGAAATAGGATCCCTTCCTCAAAGCTCACGCAAGAAGATCCCTTCCTGCAGTTTGAATAAAAGAAAAAAAAAAGGATTTATGAATTACTACCCGCATTTCTCTGTGTCAGTTTGTGTAAAGATGCCTCCGACAATTGTAACGACTCTGTCAAAGAAAATGTCGAAAAGGATCGTAAAGCTTTCGACAGTGGTGTTGGAACCTAACGTCACTTTTGGCGTTCAAGAACTACAGCAGTAGTTTCTAGATTAATATTCTTACTTTGCGTCAACGTCTTTCAAAAGGCTACCAACGTCACCAAATCCTATACGCCCCTTTAAGGAAGAGTTTGAAAGCTCACGCAATACAATAAAGTAGCTTTCTTTGAACCGGTTTGCTTTCCCTTCACCGCTGAAGCGCCCTGTTACTCCCATGTTGTCTGGGAATGGAAATGTGAAGCAAATGTTTCCAACATGGCAACCAGTTGTGCGAATATACCATAGTAGTGTTTCCCTTTGAGCTCATGTAGGAAGAAGGGCAGAAAATTGCAACCCACAGATTTCACATGATTTATCCCAAACCTAATCACTTTAGTGGCACATAATTTGAAGAGTCTTGGCTCATGTTTTCCTCTCTCCTCCCTCATCAACAGTGTGTCTCCCTGCTCTTCAGAATCTTGATGAGTAAGATAATATCATCTACAGGTAGAAATCACGATGAAAATCCACCAAAAGTGGCTAAATATTCATTTTGGCATGACAGCTGACATATTTGAATCTACCAAATATTTTCCATCCAGCAGCTCTCTGTGATTGCAATATTGTATGCAGTTATATTTTAATGATGATTGCGACTGAATATATTGTGGAGCTGCAGATTAAATGTAAGTAATCTGCCAAATTGAAAAAAAAAAATCATCTGCTGAAATATGTTTACAATTTATAAGATTGCTGTGCATATTTGCAGTTGTGTAATGCAATCGTGATTTCTGCATCAACCGGGTAATCAGTGGGGTCAGACCCGTTTCTTCCTCTGAAATTATAAGTCCATTTTGATTATTTTAAAATGCTAAAGATTTAATATAAAAAGCGAAAAATGACATTTTACTTGCCGCCTTGGGAAGTTCTTCCTCACAGCCGGGGTGTGATTATTGGTTTTATGTCTGATCATTTGATAGTACCTGATGCCCTTGCAGTCAGCACTATACTTTAAAATAGATCATGCCATCAAAAAGTGCTGCTAAGTGCAGAAAATGTGCAAAAAATGTTGCTTGGGTCAGACTTTAAATGAAATGATTCATTGTGGAAAAGGCTCACTAACCACCGAGTTAGGAAGAAGGCTCTCCATTACTGCTCGAAACGCCTTCCACTCTTCGTCTTTTCATCTTCTGATGCATTTCATCTCGTCGTTTTTATGTCTGTTGACAGAGACCAACAGCAGAGCCGTGCAGTGGAGCAGGTCTGCTGTTGGTCACAGGATGCTTGCTGCTGCTCCTTTACAGTAGGTTACCTAATGGAGAGAGATGTGAGATGCTAGGTGATGGTGTTTTTTTTGGGGGTTTTTTTCAGTGCCATCTCCATCATCTGCTTTTTCTTTGGCCCGCAGCAATATCCCTTCCTAATTTCTCCCCTTTTGTTTTATTCATCCTTTCATCTTCTCCAGACCGTTACTGTCTCTCAGGTTTTTTTTATTTTTAAACTCCTCCTGTTGCATTTTTCAAGCCCCCCAGATCCCCTCGCTGCCACCCTAACTGCTCTTTTCAATGGACGCTGCACTTGTGTCGTTCTGCCTTCGCGAGACAGAAATATCCGCAGCTCTGCATGTTTGAAAACCTCCGGTGGGCGAGAGATTCTCGTTACTGCGGCTCTTCGTGCACGTGCACGCGCGGACGGCCTTTGCGGGTGCGCGCGTGCGTCCACAGGACTTCGTACTTCACGTCTGTGTGTGAGTGTGCACATTTCTACCCGGTTTGGCGAAGAGTAATCCTGATTATGCTCACCTCCCAGTATCCCATTTTAGGGGAACGGGAGGTGAGGAAAGAGGGAGAGAGTGAGAGAAAGGGAACAGGGAGAAGAGATGTTCTGTCACCTCCCTCTCTATGAACAGCAGAGTCACATCAGTAACTCTCCCCCCCCTCCACACCCTCCATCCCACCTCCCCTCAGGCCCCAGGCGTCAGCTGCATTGGCAGGCCGGCGGCTCAAACAGCATTTGAGTCTGAAAACAACAGAGAGTATCAACTCAGCTTGCAAGAGGATTAAGCTTCTTGAGAGGAGAGCTGTCTCTTTCATCACATTCCCCCATCTTTACTCTTTTTCTTTTCTTCTGTTTTCTCTCTCTCTCTTTCTCTCTTTCCTTCTTTCTTCCCTCCACCCCGCCATTCTTTTCTGCTTTGTGTTCGCTGTAAGTCCCCGTTGTACACGTTTGTTCCTCGCTCTCGTAAAGCGGGAGGCCGGGACAGGCCCCGGCGTTTTTCGCATGTGACAGATCCATGAAGTCCAGAATCTGCATTGTGTTGTGATCCATTATCATAAAGGTTTATTAGCATTTATAGTGCTCCCCCTCAGTCCTCGTTCAGCCTTTGGGAGTCAGTGCATTACTGTCTCTGAAGACTGCTGAGTGCTGGCACATTAATCCTGAATCAGGCAGCCTGAGATCAGCTTTTATGCACATTTCCCTCTGAAATAACCTGAAATATGAATAGCCAACCTGTTTCTGAGCAGAGTAAGTATGCGTGCATGTATGCGTGTGTGCGTGGCAGAAGGAGGGTGGGATTACAAAGCGACACAGAGAAATAAAATCTGGATTCCTGTTTGTTTGTTTGCATCATATGCATTATGTGTTTGACTCACTGGGTGCGCGCGCGCTCTCGACTGTGTGCTGCCACAGCACAACTACCGTATGTGTAAATGAGCACACGGACACACAAATTGCATATTTGCCCAGATCCGGCTGGCTCCACTGACTGGTTTTGGGCACCAGGCCTGATTGCCCTTCTGCAAACATAACCAGGCCAAAATGTACACTCTCAACCTCTCCATGCACACAAACACACACACAAAACGCAAAGCTCCAGGGAACAAAGCTGCTCAGAGCTTGCCAGTGCTCCCCGAAAGCTCTGTTGACACTCGCACTGTGTTTTTGTGTACACATGGGCGCATTTTTCCGTTGGCCATCTTTATCAATTTAACCAGGAGGCAGAAAATAAGCTTGACTTTTGTGCCGCGGTGTTTGCGTTTGATAAATGATTCATTTGGCGAATAGTGTGATCAAGGCCATGCCCGCAGTATCTATTTCAAGCGGTCGCTGACTCATCCAGGAACCTGACAGAGTACCTGTAACTCCCGATTCGCGTCTCCAGTGAACTGTGCTTAAGAGTTCAGTATACGACTCTCTGTCTGCTGCTTTATGCGCATCAACAGCACAGAGTCCGCTGTTGGCTTCAGTCTGCCCTTTTTGTCTGTTGTTCTGTTGAAGTCATTAGCAGTCCGCCTGTTCTGCCACACTTTGCCCTTTGCTTCTGAGACCTGACTTCTTTAACACAATGGTTTATATATCACAAGGAATTTATTATTAAGATTATATCCCCTTGTCTCTGTTTTACCAGCTTTAAAGCAGGCCACATCACTGAAGCCCTTCTTGAGCAATTTCTAAGAACGATAAAAAAAAACAAAAAAACAGAGAGGAGTTTCAAGTGCTGTGTCATGCTTAAATATATTGTCCGTGTGTCTCTTGGAGCAGCGTATCTTTGATTTATTTTCTTCCTTTTAAGCCTCTTTCTCTAAGTGGTATATAAAAAAATTGCATATTAGCAAAATCTGACACATTTACAGAGTCTATGATTTTCCTGATGCTGCCAACACCTTTCCTATTTTCCTTACACTTTACAATTATGAACTACTTTGTGCCTGTACAAATATTATTTGAAGTTTTTCATCGAAATGTAAGAAAAAAAAAATACCAAGGGGTATAAATACTTTTACAAAGCCATTTTTCATTTTTTTTTAAAAGGCTGAGCTCCACCACAGTACATAAACAGCAGTGCTACAACAGATATAATGGATTTGCGACCACCTGGCTATGTTGTGACTCCACATCTGGTCAAAACAGATATGGACACTTTGCCCTTTGCAAAGTGTCCATATCTTCTTTCAGATTATTCTTGGGGGTGGAAAGCATGTGAGGTCTTGTGTTGCACATTGGCGCTTTCAGATTATTATTATTTTTTTATTGATATAAAATAATTAAAACTACACAGTTTTGTTTTTGTTTTGCATTGTAAATATAAATCAGAAATTCATCTGTGTTTTTTCTCCACATGTTTACAAATTCGTTATGACTGGAGCACAGAAAGTTAAAGTCAACTCGTTTTTCCTTGTGTGTTTTAATTTTTCTTACCTGTGTTAATGAAATAATTGCAAAAATGTGAACGACAGTTGGCAAAGTTAATATCTTCTCAGAATATCGACGATCAATCTCTTTCAAACAGTTCATAGTCAAAATTAAAAAAGAGGATCGTCTCTGAAAACGGATTTCAACTTGGGCTTTGTGAAACAACACATGTAAACCATAAAAAATCACTCTTTGTATGTTATTTACAATGTTTTGGTTGTTGGTATTTTGAGAAAAAGTCTAGGTATTTTTGTGAAATGTTAGCATAATAACATGAATAGTAATTATTTTTACATCAATTATGACCAATCGTAATAACAAGTAAGTAAGCAGATATGCATTTAACACAGTACCCCTCCCTATTTGCTATTTTTTTAAATTCTTTCATGAATATAAACATGTACCTCTCTTTCTTAATTTGAGGCAATCTAATTTCTCAGCTTGTTTTCCAAAGCAAGGCAATAGTCAGACTAATTTTTTTAAATTCTTTTAAAATAATTGATTTTTCAAAACAATTATTTTAAAATGGTAATTATTCTATAAAGTTGTTATATTTTCATTTCAAATTTGACCACAATCTGTCTTGGAATATCAATTCTCAGCTAAAAGTTTAAAGTAATGACCTTATTCATTAAATTATTTTTTAAGCTTTCCTTTCAAAGTTAATTTCCAATTAATCTTCACAACACCTCCCAATAAAAAAAAGTGTTTTTATTGCAATGATTTGAATAGATTGTTTGTCAAAGTAATTATTGACTTCAGAGATCTTGCCTTCTTCTGTTTTGTTTCTCCTAAATTAAAAGCATGCCATCATATGTGTCTGTTTGCCCGTTTCTTAAACTTGTGTGTAATTATTCAGTCCCCGGTCCGCCCACGCTGCCATCTTCTGCAGCATTTATAAAGACCTGTCTGGAATACCGAGCCAGACCCCCTACAGATAGACACGCACACACATATGTGCTCGTGCTCCAAACCCAGTGCAGTGGTGCGCTCTAATTAACAGCCAGGGAGTCTATGTAGTAGTAGCTGGCGGTGTGATGAAAAGACCATCTGAACTCTCGTTGGGTATGGTGGGATGGAGGGGGAAGTGAGGGAGGGGGGACAGAGAGGAACAGATGTAGGCCCAGCACAGTCCTCGCCTCAGGGGATGTAGCCTCCTGACCTGTCCCATCGATCCCTATCGTCTCCTTCCTCTCTCTGCCTCTTCAATAGGCAAAAATCACTGACCAGGTGCATCATTAGTATTGATCAGTAGGGGATGGCTCAGATTTTTGGTGGTTTCTGTTATCTGAAGTCAGAGGGTTGGTATGCAGATACCCTCACCAGTCGGACTCTGCTCCGGTTTACTTTGTGTGGCATCTCTCCCCAACTTCCTCCTCAGAATGACG
Source organism: Poecilia reticulata (assembly GCF_904066995.2). Classification (NCBI taxonomy): domain Eukaryota; kingdom Metazoa; phylum Chordata; class Actinopteri; order Cyprinodontiformes; family Poeciliidae; genus Poecilia; species Poecilia reticulata. The sequence goes on from NC_088846.1 coordinate 12,354,988, forward strand.
TGTCTATCTGACTGTGTCTCTCTCTCTCCAACGCTGCCGGCTGTAGAAAAGGAAGGAGAGAGGGCTATAGATCGCATCTCCACTCAGCCTCTCATCCCCACCTCAGAGCTTACGTGAACAGATGGTGTGTGTCTGTCATGCAGTTAGGTAGCAGGGAGCCCGGAGGAGGAGAGGAGCGAAGGAAAACACGCAGACAGTTGATGTGGTCATGGTCCACACCGTGGTCTGTGCGCGGCTGCAGGTTTGCAGTGGCGCCTGGCTTTAGGGAGTCATACCTGATGGCTCCCCATAAGCTCGGCTTCTTAGCTAAACAAATATCATCGCTGCAGCGGGGCGAAATAATGATACATCCAGGTATGGAGGAGGTGTTGGTGTGTATGGTAATGAAAGAGAGAGAAAGAGAATGTGTGTGGTTTAAAAAGGGCAAATAGAGCAGAGGAAACAGGTGGGCTGATGGATGCCTGAATTCGTGTCTGGCCATCTGGACCGCTGTCACCGAGATCCTTAATCCCCATTCAGCAGAGAAAGTGCATGCGATTGCGCCCGGTCCACGCTTGTGATGGGAAGCAACTGCTATCCTGAACGCACGCCTTCGCTTTCATGCATATGCGGGGACGTGTCGCGCGGCATTATTCCAAAACGTGGCTGAAGAGTCTGCGGTGGTGTTAATGTGGCGCGCGGCTATAGGAGCAGATTCGCACATGCACACCTTCCCGCTGCTCCCCAGCGTAATCAGACAGATCCAGACGCATGCGAACACATCCCAGAACGGCCTCTCTAATCGTTGGTACATTTTAACAATTACCGCTAACAAGTCCTTATTACCCCTAGTGCCCTGCCCCTCCTCTTGATCCCAGCTTCTAATTGCTGCTGCTGTTTCTGAACGGCTCTCTGCATAGTTATTAGACAGGAATCAGTTCAGGACGCCGACACAGAGCCGCACCTCTTAAAACTCTGAGCTACTGCCAGTCAATCAAACACCTGGCTCTGGCTTTCTGACTTTGTAACACACGGCATTCACGTAAAGTGCCGTGGAAAAGCGTTTGCCCACGCAGTTTTCTTCCGTTGCTTTTTTCATACCTAAATGTTTCAGGTCTTCGAGCTAATTTTAATTTGAAAATTCAATAAAAATGAGTTTATTTATTCGTGAAAACGAAAAATGCCTTCTGCAAAAATAGAATAACACACCATGCCCTGGCGACACCAGCCAGTTTAGAATGTGTCACAACACCATTTCTAAGGCTTTAGGGTTCCACACATTTTTCCACAAAAGAAGAAAACATGGAACAATGGTGAACCTTCCCAAGAGTGACCAGACTGTATGTTGATAATTTATCCATCAGATCACAGAAAAACCCAGAACAGGATCTAAAGCGTCGAACTCACTTCCCTCAATTAATTTCGGTGTTCGTAACTGAATAACAGGAAAAGACTGGGAATAAAGGGCATCAATGGGAGAGAGGCAATTTTTATTGCTGAGTTTCTGACCTTAAGCCCAATTGTATTTAATGTTATGCAGTAGAACAATGAATTTGAAGTAGCCTTGTCAAATTCAGCATTTTAGTCTGATTTAGATGCTGAGGCATGACCTAAAGCAGGTCATTCATGAATAAAAAAATGTGATCAAATTAAAACAATTCTGCAAAGAAAGGGCCGAACCTTCTTCTCAACGACATCAGAAGACTTATTGCCACTTATCATAAATGGTTAGTAAGTTATTGGTATTATAGGGCAGTTACTTTCTCATAGCAGCAGGTGAAATCGGGATTCAAAATTTGTGGTTTTTACATCCTGAAGTCGTGGTTTGATTTTCAAATGAGGTTGAGCTGAAACGATAGTGTGAGCAAAAAAAAAACAGAAGAAATCAGAAAGGGGGCAAATACTTTTTCACAGCACTGTGTGTGTGCGTGTGGGTGTGTGCATGTGGGGGTGTGTGTGTGCCTGTGTGTGTGCGTGTGTGGATTGTGTCAGCAGTGAAGTAATTCCTGCTGACTGGGCGGTATGTTTATATTCTTCTTGAAACAGCTTGTCAGACACATCTGACATTCTGGCTGTTTTCTTCCCGCCTGCTGTATCACCTAATGATTGGTTTGTTGCGAGTATTAGCCTGGGGCTTTTTGTCCTGAAGGCTGTACTGGTTCTCCGGTCTGCACCAGTATCTCCACATGCTCCACATATATGGTTTTGCTGATGTTTCAGGGAGGAACGGCGTCTCTCACACCAGCATTTAGGTGAGCACGACCAGTTTTGAGCGCTAATGAAGGGGAGGAAGACCTGGAGTTAAAGCTCCGCTGCCACAAATATGGGTGTAAACATGTAGTAAAGATGTGCAAAAAGCCTTAAAATACATGTTATATTTTACCACAGTTACATAAAAGTTGTGCTAAAAAAATTGCTACAGCTCTCCGACACCGTACTTTACCTCCCTCACCATCCTCTTCACAATGTGTGGTAGCAAAGGTAACTTTGGGTTCTTGTTTAGGTGCTATTTTATTTTAGCCATTTTTGGACTAATGAAGCTTAAGACACATCTGCTGTTCTTGAATGGTATGTTTTCCAACGTTTATCATTTCGAGTCGTGGCCAAGACAAATGCAACATTCATTCTCCAGGGAAACAGAATGTCATGGAATACGAAAATAAGTGATACTTTGGTAAAAAAATAAATAAATAAAAATATCTATCGAGTTTTTTGCCCAATCTTGAATAAATACAATCCTATTAAAGGTTACATTTTCAAAATAATTCCACTACTCTGAAAGTCCCACGTTTGGTAAATGTGCGTGGATAATTCTGACTAAACATGGTAGAGGAAAAACGCCCCAAACTTTTCAACTTGCAAACTAAAAGCATCACCTGAAAAAGCAGCACATTTCCGTACGCATTCATACTGACGCATGCTCTTGATTTCTGTCCATTCCAGAGGACGTGCTACCGTCTGGCTTCCCGAGCATAGACATGGGCCCCCAGCTGAAGGTGGTGGAGCGGACAAAGACAGCCACCATGCTCTGTGCTGCCAGCGGCACCCCTGACCCAGATATCTCCTGGTTCAAAGACTTCCTCCCCGTCGACCCCAGCCTCAGCCAGGGTCGCATCAAAAAGCTTCGATCAGGTGAGAGAGAGAGAGAGCGGTGAACAAACAGAGCATCTAAAGCCCCCCTGCTCTGTGATAGAGCAAATCCCTGTTGCTCTAAATTTGGTGATTATCAGGTTTTAATTATGATTGGGGGATTACATGCTGCTCTCTGTGTTTATCTATATCCTTTGGGGGGTTTAAAACCTTTTTAAAGCCAATTTCATTAAAAGGCTGATTGTGGCATCCTTAAGGCCAGGAAAAAAAAAAAAAGGTTTTTATTAACATTTGGGAGAAAACAAAAAGTGAAAAAAAGTGTCATGGAGGAGATAATTTTTTTTAAATTCATAATTAAATGAAAATCTAACCAGAAAGGAGTGAAAATAAAAGAACACTAATCTAAAACTTTTTAAAAATGAATGAATCAATGCATGAGTTGCATTAATTGGGTTCCTAGTCTTGGAAGAGGACTGTCAGGTTGCTCCACCAGAGATCTTTTTCTTTTCTGCTGCTCGCGAGATTCGAATCCACAAGGCTGAGCTGACACGTCCTGGAACGAATGGGGAGAAATCGCATCCTGTTCTTTAAGACAGTTTATTCAGCTTTGTTTATGCTATTCTGTATAGATGATACAGTGTCTCCCGGAGTAAGCCGACATGTTATTCACAGCCATTTTCACTCAGCCGTCCTCAGGGGGGGAATGAAAGCGATGGCGAGGCGAAACCATTTTGTTGTCGCTTCATCCATATTCTCTCCATCCCTTACATCCTGCCAGTTTTGATATCTCCCTCCTCTCAGACAAAATGTTTCACTGATCACTTTCAGTCCTTGTCAGCCGTACGACCGACTCGCAGCCACGACGGCTGAAAGAATTTGTCGGTCTTAAGCTCTGAGCCCAAAGCTGCAAGTCATCGACATAAAGTTACCATCATCAACAAAGCCAATGCGTTCACTGTCCAGAAAGCTGCCCACACTGCATGTAGCCAACAGAAAGTACATTAGATGCTACTTTTGTGATTTTTTTTTTTTCCTTTTAGTTTTAGTTTTTAAATCCTTATCCCAGCTATTATGGGGAGTGGGCTGATTGTATTTGCCTGCATTTAAGAAATACTTTTACTTCTTGATATGAGATGCTTTTTTTATTTTATAATACATAAAAAAGTGCCAACATTGATGGACAATGGTGAGGCTTCACACTGTTTTCCCAAGTTTTGTATTTTTGTTTGGATTATTGATGTTTTTTTTTGTTTTTATCAGCTGGGTTCAAATGCTTAAATCAACTCCTATGATTTTCAGCGTGTCAGTAACATATGCGTTCATGGTTTAATAGTTTGCCGAACACGTTAACAAGCATCCTTGTGTTAATTAAAAAGTTAATTTTACATAAAACTGCCCCTTTAACTACAGTTATTAAGGTCAGGTTTATTTCGGTCAGATCCCTTTTGAGAAAACCCTGATGTGCATCAAAATATACGGCGCTGATTTCTTTTCAATTATTACATTAAGACACATTTTAAATCACTAGAGCAAGACAACACCGTTTACTAATCATTTTACTCAGTGTATAGAGGAGATCGTGAAAATAAAGCACTCCCGACAACACAAAAGACAACGTCCTCTGCAGCTACCATAGATGACTGGACATGCTAAAGTTTGTGGACAAATGTCTCTCCAAACGAGAAACATCAACAGCCTTTCGATTTTAATTTTGATTTCAAATGACATTCAGCTGCTCTAATGAAGCACTCAGCCTCTTTCCCCCCCACAGGATTTATGTGACGCAGATTTCACTGCTTCCCTGTAGCTCAACGTGCAATTTTACGCAATTTTTCTCTCCATTCGGAGTCGGCTGTACAGCTCGCAATGCTTCGCCGTGTGAAGAGTCCCCGTGTTTGACTGAGCTGCTGTTTGCACATAAAGTAGCAGAAAAACCCATTTTTGCCCCTAGACCTAATCTTAAGTGTAATTTCCTCCCAATAGTCCACTGATGTGTAGAAAAATGGGTACTTGCCATGGTGAAATATACTGTGGAGAACCTACAAGTGTAATTACCTTGTGGGGGGAAGAAAAAAAAAAGAGAGAGAGAGACTGCACTGTGACTGTGGGTGGAATGCAGTGAGAACAGAACCTGAGTGCTGCACGAATCCAACAGGAAAAAAAAACCTGACACAAAACACCTCTATGTTTTAAACATAAGTACGTGTTTTAGTACTGTAGTATCTACTTTAGAAATGTTTAGCCATCGAGTCTTAACCTAATAATGCTTTTTAAACATCGTTTTTTGTTTGTTTGTTTTTTTCCAGACCTTGTATTATAGATTTTGTAATAATTTATCTTTAGATGCTTCTGCCAGTCTGCTCTGAAGTGTCACACAGACTGAGCAGTGATTCAGCGGTACACTGTATTGGGCCATATTTCACATCGGTGAAACAGCAGCAAGACAAATGGCACGGCGAGATTCATCGCCGCCTTTAATGGGATTTAAAATCACCAATAGGCCTCGCAAACTCAAAGAGCAGAATGTGCTGCATAATGAACCAAACAGAGCACTGAAATGACTTTAAGGAAATCAATTACACATGAGGTAGGCAGAAAATAGCTCCGAAAATGTGTTATGGGCGAAACACTTCTTTTAGATGAGATGTTTAACGGTGGTCCCGGCTGAGCAATGCGTCTGATTCGGTGGGCAGCTGCCAGATCGTCCTGGACCGGAGCCAGGGGCCTGCGCTGGGCCACAACCACTGCTTTCTTCTCTGTCCCCCCCCTGCTTTTTCTACTCTCTGTTGGGTCTTGGAAATGCTTTTTTTATGCCACATATGGGTCAAGATGAAAAACGATGCAGCGAGAGACTCACGACAGAGGGCTCTCCTTCCTCTCACAGCCCTTAAGTATCCATCATCGGCGGGGGTCTTTCTCATGCAGGTAGCTGTCCACCGCCATCAGCACTGTGTTTACACATCTGATACCTGCTGCACATGCACTTCCTTCCTTCCTGGGGGGCTGTAACATATGGCGCAGTGCATTGCTGAACTTTTCCTGACATCTTTATACCTCAACCAGGCATGGGTTTATTTTTCCAGGCCATCTGCTGCTTTCGGTTTAGACGTGCTTGAGGAGAACCGTGACAAGCTATCAGTCTGTCACTGGCATTTGGGAACAAGAACTGGAGTTTTCCAAAGCACTTAGCAGCCTTCTAAGACCTATTCTCACAGATGGCACGCAATATGGACCCAAAGGTTTGATTACTGGAAAATGGACGGCCTTGTCCTTGCTGAAAACTGGGGTCTGATCAAGGGTTACAGTAATAACACTGGTAACAGTTTAAGTCACGCTATGTCGAATAACATTGTTTCTTTCTTCGCCTAATCCCGTGTCCATGGGGGGTACTTTTCCTGGCAGTTTGTTGGCGTCGAATCACAACAACAGATTTCAAAGGATTAAAGTGGAAAATAAACACACTGGCTCCCAAAACTCAGTATTTAGGAAAATAGAGGCTTTTACTGTCAGGAAATGGTGAATGTTTCTGCAGGACTAATTTGCTACAGATAAGACAACATAGAGGTGCGAGAAGAAACGTTGCTCATGCGTGACATAAGAAAACATATTAACAAAAAAGTCTGCACAGCGATGCAGCCAAGTAAAATATCTTGCAAAAAGGTGTATAATACAAAAAGGACATTCCTACAGCAGTTAAAGATCCAGACAGGTATTTAACATTTGCAACCATAATTTGCTTCATTTTTGTTTTTTCAATGTTTCTATTTCATAGGACTAAAGATCTAATTAACAAGTGAGATTTGAGTAAAAGTGAATGCTTTTTTAATTTAATTTATTGTATATATATATACAAAAAACTGATGAAAAAACCAAAGACAGCGTTATAGTGCCAAATCAACAATCACAGATTGTTATATTAGAAATGCTTTTTTTAATAACAAACTTTAAGTAGGAAAATAAATTTTCATTAAGCTCATGTTTCTGTATTATTTTAAAAAATGTTTTAATAAATGCTCTGCTTTCATTAGCTGAGTGGCAAATCATCGAATTAATTAACGTGATTATGTTTCACTTATGTTACTAAAACAAATGACTAATTTATTGAATATAACTGTATATATACAGTATATAACATCTCAAATTTAAACATACTGTAGATATACAACATATGACATCTAAATAAATTAATTAGCAATTTTGATGTTTATAATTTTTATTTATTTTATTTATTTTAAATGAGGTTTTCTGTTTTTTGCTGTCCCAGCCTTGGCTTAAATTAATTTCTCACCTTGCGGGAGGAATTAGCGTCCAGTCGATCTCTCTGACCTGGATGTTCTGGGAAAGCTATCAGGTTAGCAGTATCTGTTGTTATCTGATTAGCTGAGCTCTGGGCCCAGCAGACATAATACACCGTCCACAATTTCACAGCAGCTCAGTTTACTTCAGTAACGTCTCATTCCAGGTCTGTCAGCAGCTCCCAGACTCACTAACAAACTGCTCTCCCTCTTCTTCTCTGGTCATTTACTTTCCCCTCGTTCGCCCCTTTTTGTCCTGCTTTTTCCACACCGACTGTCATTAAAGCAGGTTTGTTTCCAGCTTCACGTCTACGGTGTTTGTTTATACGCTACTGACCTTTCTGGGTGTACATAAAAAAGTACCTGGTTTTGTTTTTTGCCTCATAATTCCACGTTTTGCATAAAATAAGACGCCAGTTGCCAATTTTAAATGGGTGCTGATGGCTAACAGTACGAGCAGCTTCCAGCTGTCGGACGGCGCCTTGTTTGCGGAGATTCACCTGTCCATTTGCACCTCTCCTCCAACTTGACATCCTCTTGCTTCTCATCTTGCCTCTGGTGCTTTCGGGAGAAAAGATTTGGTTTGTAGAGCGGTTAATTTATTCCTGTTTCTTTCCCAACTCTGCCTTGTACCACAGAGAAATGAGAGAAGGCAAACAGGGGTGGGGGGGTTACGGGGGTGAGCACGAGCTGTTTTCCTTTCATGTAACTGCAGAAGACAGAAGCAGATGGATGACAGGCTCAGCTAGCACTGCCTGGGCTCCCTAAACACACTCGGATGGGAAAAGCACACACATATGTTTGAAATTAGAGAGACAAACTCAACTTTTGTTATTTTAATCTGACAAAACCTTGATGTTTATGATTTCTCATATGCCAGTCATTGCTAAGTAATGTATTTACATGAATGAAAATGGACCGATTTACAATCTGCCAGCTTTTGTAGGAACCTTCACCTGCTGATTCTAGTCAGTTTAAGAACTGCTATATAATATTTCGTAGGAAAGCATTTCAATATTTTTTTTCATTCTTCTTATCATTAGGTGTCATTAAACTATGTTTGAGTGTGAGAAAACTGTTGCTGTATATCTGTATTTTATTATTTTTACAACAAAGATGAATCCAGAATACTCTGACTGAAAACTAAATTAAAGGATAATAATAATAATAATAATAATAATAATAATAATAATAATAATTAATAATAAATTTTATTTCAAAGGCGCCTTTCTGGCACTCAAGGACACCGTACAAGAGTAAAAAATAGTGACAGAAACAAATAAAATATAACAATTAAAAAATAGATCGAAATAAATAAAACAAAACAATGTATCTATATAAAATCTATGTAAAATCAGGCAAACCAATTGTGTCATGTGGAAATAATAATAATAATAATAATACAATTTATTTACAATACATTTTATAGTGCTACAAAATGACAATAAAAGAATTAATCATTGTAAAAACAATATGAACAAGATGAAGCAGAGTGTCATGTTAACAGATTTAAGTCTTGATCTCTCTCGCTGTTTTGCAGCCTAAATAAAATGTAGCTATATGTCTCAACAAATAAGTTACTACCATTTGTCACCTGCTCAAAGCTGTTAAAAGACAAAAACGATTTCACTTTAAATAAGCTGCAGTTTAAAAAAGGATTGCACGACTTTGCGAATCTGTTTTTCAAAGATGAAGTTAGTCAGCCTCTGTGGTCATCAACCAATAAGATCAATCCCAGGTACGTTTGACATATTCAGACATCGATAGATTTCGATATGTTGGCTTTCCCTCGAGATGCACCTATTTGAGATCTGTGACTAATTTCTGATCTCAAGTTTCTCTAAAGCTTTGAAGTTCTGATATTCACTTTAACCAATTTCTCTTTAAAAACTACAGTTAACAGAAAAAAAATCCATTCCAGCATTTCATCCATTAGCAGTAACTAATCATTTTTAATAAAAGCTTTCACCGGCTTCAAATTTTAAACCCCTTACTGATTCTGGAAATAGTCAGCTTTGAGTCTTCTTCATGTGGTAACAACTTCACCACTGAAGAGAGTTGTGGTTCGCACAGTCTGGCATTGTGCACTTAGGTATTGTGCTTTCACACATATGAAAAATTTCAGACATTTAGGATCTGGTTAGTGGTCAGGGTCGATCAGTAATCATCATATTCTGGTCTTTAGCTTGTTTCTTGGTACAAATATGATTTCTACCTTTTACCTTTTAACCACAATATCCGATTTGAAAGGCAACATTGCATTTTTTCTTTGTCTACTGGATGAAAAAGTTGCTTGGGTAGATTGCTGTAAGGGTTTTCTCATTATGGATGTCAGATCCCTTTTAGAGTGTTAATAAAACTTCCTGCTGGTTGGAGGATGTAAAGATATATTTCCCTTCTGAGGTGATTATCATCTGAGGTAGTTTTGTTACTCTTGACAGTTCCACTAAAGTAACACATTCAACGATCGACAAGCACAAATGACGCTTGACATTATTTACACCTCAACGAAGCGTCACTGAAACATTACAGAAATTACTTAACAATGTATGGAAATCTCCCTCACAGCAGATCCTGGTCAAAGTATGAATAGGACAGTGGGAGTGTGTATTTAAGGTCCCAATTGGTTTGTAAATGCAAATGAAAAAAACCAGCTAGCTTTTAACACCTTTGAAAGGTCTGAGGTGAAAATGTTTTGATTAAAGAGCATGCTTAATGCTGAAACAGTTCATTGATATAACGATGTGATTGAAGTCACTAATGCACACACGCTGCTATGAAACAGCCTTTTCTGACTGGATGAAAGAAGGTGTGCGTTAGGCGCCATTTACACGGAGCTGTTTTTCTGTGAAAGGATCCAGCTGCTCGTTCACATGTCACCAGTTATCAGAGTCTCTGGCGCCGGCACTTTGTGAAGCCAGGTCTCAGAGCGGAACTTTGCAGAAACATACTCTGTATGAAAGCGCTGCAACATTTGCTTGATGCCAGTAAAAACAAACAAACAAACAAACAAACAAAAAATGGCGGATAGCATTGTGCTGCTTCTGCTACTTAATCTTGTCAGTGTACACAAATTCTGAGAAGGACATGCTAAAATCACAGCGCCACATTGTGACCTGGCATGAAGACTACGGCGGATTCAAGGTGTTTTGGCGATCTCTTCTAAACGGTGAAGCAGTGCCATTTGAACATGGAGCATTTTTTTTCCCCCAAACAACATCCGAAAATACCATCAGTTTCCAGACAGCAGTCGCGTGCAAACAAAGCCTCACGCCGCTTAGGTGTTGAATCACATCAAACCAATCTGACACTGTGGTAAACAGCTGCGGCAGAATAAGTGGATGCATCCTTCTCTCTGTTGAGAGCTTACTGCGAACAGCAGAAACCTCCTGCTTAATCCTGAGTAACTAACAGAACTGGCGCTTCTTACACTTTGTTTAGAATTGGAAATAATATCACATCGGACTGTATTTCACTTGCAGATTGGAATACAGTCTGATGTCTTGTTGCCTACTAATAAGTTTATTATTAAAACACCATAGTCCATGTTGATCAAAGTGATTCCAGTGCCACACTTAACTTGACATGCGCGGCTGTTGTTACATGTAATCTACCCTATTTTGTTGCAAAGCTGTCAGTTAATCAGATGCTAGCAAACACTTTTCACAGCAACTCTAGGAATAAAGCTATGTATTTGTATTTGTGAGTTATAGCTTCAATATTTTAGGAGAATTATTTTTTATTTTCACATTTTGAAGACCTTGTAGCGCTAGTGGCCTTTACTCATTAGTAGGTTGACAGGATGAAGGGCAGAGAGAGGGGAAGCGATGGCTCATGGAGGACAATAGCCTCTGCATATATGCTGCACCCTCTCTTCCACTGAATCTGGGAGCACAGACAGAGAGAATTTTAGATTGGAAAAAAAAAAATTTTAAAGAATGTTCTCATTTCTATTTAACGTCTGTTATCCAAGTAACAACACGAAACTGATAATTGGATAGAACAATTGTTTGTAAAAATGTTTTTTTTTTTTTATAAATGGAAACCATTTCAGGGTCTTTTTTCACACGAAACAAATACTGGCAGCAGACTCTTTTTTTTTTTTACAAATATTCTTTTTGTTGTTATGGCATCTGGAGGCTACAATATGCAGCTAAAAGATCATTTTCAATGATAATATTAAACTTATTTTAAGTTCTTAGCTCTTAACAGAGGAAACAACAGCTACTTACCATTCAACTCTTCTCAAACCTGTCCTAAAAAGTAGCAACCAATTAGTAGCTGGATCACAGCGTCTAGTTCTGCAGTTCAAAAAGTGAAACAGTATTTCATCCAGCTGCCAAATTGGACATTATTTAGCAAAAGTTAGGTTAGCATGCCCTCTTGCACTTTATGTAATACACATTACACAGGAGTTTTTAAGGAGAAAACCTGCACATATAAAATATAACCTGCTTAATTTGGTTCTGCTTGACATAGGATGAGTGAGTTATTGACACCGGTTCATTTTAAGACAGATTTGATTGGCTGCATTGGGAGATTCAGAAATGGAACAGGCTATTTTAGAGAAATCTGAAATTGAAATACAGTCCCTCCAGACGTATGAAAATGTTTATCGTATGTATAAATACAGATAACATACGTATACATAAAAATGTAGGATTTCCCCCGATCCCAACATTTTACCTCATTCGTCAGGGGAATCAAACCTCCCTCTCCACCCCGTGTAGCACCATTGTGCCAGTGAGGATATATTTCTCCCTAATTTGCGCACACAAACATCACGGCAACACTGATCACAGTTGAACGGGACCAAGTACGTTGTGCATGTGCGAGAGATTTAATATGACAGAAGTGCTGATGAACAGTTTCTCACTGAAGCTGTTTCAACTTTTAATGCACGAGGCGGCCCAGTCTGGTTTTTAATTCAAAGCGGATCATTTCCCACTGTGTTTTCAGGATCCAGTAGAGAAGGAGACACGCAGTCATACTGCGGAAACACAGCTCGAAAAGTCTTCTTTAAAGACGGAAAATGAGTTCAAACGTGGATGAAAACGGAAAACTAAGAGTACAGTTAGCATACAAAGACCTCAGCGTTTTTAAGAATCATATTATCTTTTAGGTAATTGGGTCTCCTTGATGTGTTTCTGCTGTGCTGGATGTATAATTGCTCTGAAATATTGACCTCTTCTGGAGCAGTTTAAACTCTCTTACTTTATGTTATAAGAGAGGATATTTTTTTCCTTGTGGAAATAAAGCATTCTAGATACAACTTTTCTATTTTCGATTGCAGGGATTTGTGCTTGAACATTTTTCACAATAGAGCGAGATTTGTTGCGAAAACGAGTTTGTGCTTTTTATTCCAGCACTGCTTATATGTGAAAACCCCTGTGCATGCTGTCACTGTATCTGCCTTTACATCTTTACAAGCCAGAAGCCTTTTATCACTCTCAGACAATCTGATATATATATATATATATATATATATATATATATATATATATATATATATATATATATATATATATATATATATATATATATATATATATATATATATATATATATATATATATATATATATATACACACACACACAGACCAAAAGTTTGGACACACCTACTCATTCAATGAGTTTCCTTTATTTTCATGACTATTGACATTGCAGATTCACACTGAAGGCATCAAAACTATGAATTAACACACGTGGAAATATGTACTAAACAAAAAAGTTTAAAACAACTGAAAATACGCCTTATATTCTAGTTTCTTCAAAGTAGCAACCTTTTGCTGTGTTTACTGCTTTGCACACACTCTTCATGTATATACACTGCTCAAAAAAATAAAGGGAACACTTAAACAGCACAATATAACTCCAAGTAAATCAAACTTCTGTGAAATCAAACTGTCCACTTAGGAAGCAACACTGATTGACAACGGGGACCCTCGTCGGGTCAATCAGTGTTGCTTCCTAAGTGGACAGTTTGATATCACAGAAGTTGGATTTAATTGGAGTTATATATATATATATATATATATATATATATATATATATAAAAAGACACTACACGGACGGATCTGCTGCGTGGTACATGTGGTGTGTACAGTATTTTTTTTCCCCAGCACTTTAAAAAAAGCATGTCTGTTATGATGCCTCATCTCTCCTCCCCATGCAGAGCTGCAGAGTCTCATAGTTGGGTGTGTGCTTCCTCCTCAGGCTTCTTCATGTCAAAGTCAGTTTGCACTGACATGAATGTGACAGAGCAGACAGAAGGAGCAAAACAAAATTTTTTTTAAAAAGTCTCTGCTGGTAATTCAAAAGGCCGTCTGCTCAAAAATGAAAATAGTAAAATACATATATAAAACTGTATGTGTGAGAATAGCAGCCTTTGAAGCCGAAGAATATCTGATGAGTGCAGTGTGTAATTATAGCACGTTTAGGGAGTCACTGTTTATCATGGCGGGATTTAGGTGGGAGGATGAAGATTGAAGAAGCAAAGAGCTAAAGAGTGTCGTTGGGTTGTTGCCTCGGGGTAAAGCTGCTGTCAGTTTACTGCCAAGAAAGCAAAAAGGTTGTGTTTTTTTCATGACAGCAGGAGAGGAATCACGAGCTGAAACAGAGGTACACGAGCAGAAGTGTCATCCGAGTTTACAAAAAGTCAGTTGTTTCTCTGTAGCCAACTTTTTGTGCAAGGAGTCTTTCAACTATGAATATGCTATTTGTTTAAAAAAAAACGGAGGGGGAGCAGTGGTGAAGGAAACCAAAAAAAAAAACAAAACAAAAAACAATTCATCAGGAGAGTGCAACCCATTCAGACCGAGCCTCAGAAATAACATCAAAGCAACACCGTATAGGTTGCTGGAGCAACAGGTGGTGAGGCTACTTCAGGGGTCAAACTGGAACAGGAAGATGCATCTAGCACACAGATGTCTCAAAAAAAAAAAAAAAAAAGGTGCATGGTTTTTTTTGTTCTGCACAAACACAAGCAAACCTTTTCTTGTCCACCTGCAGGAGCACTGCAGATCGAAAACAGCGAGGAGACGGACCAAGGGAAGTACGAGTGCGTGGCAAACAACTCCCAAGGCGTGCGCTATTCCTCCCCAGCAAACCTTTATGTGCGAGGTAGGACCCGAACACGAAACACCTCTACACACGTGGACAGACAAAAGGAAGAAAAAAAAAAGCCTCGGTTAAGGTTCTCTTTTTAACGACGCTACCTCTTTTCCATGACTGTGCTGTTTAACGAGTATTACTAACCCATCCATTGTCTATAATATATGTTGACCCTGTTCTTTTTTTGGTATTTTTCACAACCACATTCCACCTTAAACCTTGGTGTGATCTCGTACAGTAAAGGAGACCCAAAGTGAGCCCATGCCTCGGTTTAACTGCATGGAAACATCTCTGATCTTACTACTAAGCTGATTTCTATACTAGAAGGCAGCTACAGAGAAAATACAGCGCCTTGCTGTACACCTCGAGCCTTTGCAGATTTTGTCATATTACAACCACAAACGTCGATGTATTTTGTTGTAGTAAACCAACACGTACTTGTAAATGCCTGCTTTTTAAATGTGTGTTCAAAAAACGAACATATAAACATTTATATGTATTCGGCTGGCTTTATCCTGATGCCTCTAGAAAAAAATGTAGGTCAGCCTTAAGCAGTCGGTTAAGAATTCAGTTCACCTGTGTTTAATTTAAATCCGGGATAAAATTAGCCGACCTGTGAAGGCATCAGAGGTTTCCTGAAAGAACATTAGTGGGCAAATGGGATCATTAAGACCAAGGAGCTTTAGCTTCAAATATCTCATTGATAGCATTTTAATGCATCAACGAACAGGTCAGCAACGGGAGCATTAATCAGGCAGAACTTTTTTTCTTCAAGTTGGTGAGGCTGGGACCGTTTGCTCAGGGAGGCCAACAACTGATTGGCACCAGAGCCAATTTGCTTTTACAATAATTCAATAAGGACATAACATATTTGTATTGAAGATATTGCTGTATTAATAAGCGTAGGTCTAAATTGATATGATCACTTCTGCCACCACCTGTTTGGGAGGGGAACTGCTTGTTCCAGAGGAGGGTTCATCATAAACACGTGGAAGAAAATGGCCAATATGCATTTTCTTCCACGTCACTGCTACGTCACTGAAACTTAGTCATGGCAGCATAATGCTGTGGGAATGTTTTTTTTTTTTCTTGACATTTATGTTTGTGGTTGTAACGTGAACAATGCGAAAAGGTTTGAGCCGTGGCTAATTTGGCAAGGCACCGTGCTTTGATTTTAATCGTGAAACCAATAAAGATTGGCTGAACTTTCCCAATCTCTCTCAACGAACCGAATGCAAACTCTGCCTGGGTGCTGGTGTCCCACGTAGGCTCACAAACAGCGCCCGACGTTCTGATTCGAAAGTTCAGGTTCTTTGTTAACGTGGCTTATCAGAACACTGTATGTATGTGCTGTGTGAGGTTCGTGCAGGAGCGTTGTGGTGAGGCGAGAGTGGCTTTGCGCTGGCCGTTTTTATTCTCTCTGTGTTTCCTCGTTCTCTCTCTTCCCCCCCCCACGTCATTGTGTTCTGCATCAACCCCCTTCCATCCCTCAGAGCTTCGAGAAGGTTGGTGCGCTCTTTTCTTTGCTTTTGTTACTCCTTTGTTTCAGAAAGCGTCCCTTATTGAAACAGCAGGAACCCAAAAAAATAAAAAATAAAGAGGAGGACAAAAAAAAAAAAGTAGCTTTAAAAGTGAGACATTTAAACCGTGTGTCCAAAAATGAGGAGAGCAAAGCTGCTGCGAAGATGACGAAGCGGTCCGCCCATGCAGCAGAGTGCCTTGACTGCATTGTGAGGCCTTGTGTGCAGAACCCTTGGTATTGCCTTCACTCCCCGATCAATGTTTTCTGCATGGTATGATCTTGTTGTCATGGAGACCCAAGAATTGGAAGATTAAAAAGAGGCAATGTTTGCATGGAAGGAGTGAGAGAGAAAGAGAAAGGAGCACCGCTTGCATGGGTGTTGACTGACGGACTGACACAGGAGCATGGCGCAATGTGTGTTAACGCCTAGTGATATGCTCGGATTGTGATATTATTGAACCTGCAGCCTTGTCGTGTGTTGCAGCTCTTTTTTGTTTTGTTTTTTGCCCTTTTATTTTGTATGGGTTTATTTTTACCTTTGTGTCCCTTCTCCCATGCCATCACATCTTGCTCCAGTTGTTGCACTGACTGGGAATGTTGCACTCACTGTAAAGCTTCTACATGCCCCCTTTTTGTTCCGAAGTTCTATTGTTTGGTCGGTCAGTACCAGTTGGTTCTTCGGGGCTAAATCCATAACACGAACTCAAGATGTGCAAGGGAATAAAATTTAACTCGAGCACTGCATGTTTGAAACTGCTGCAAGAGTAAAGTTTAAACATCGCTGACCACTCTGCTGTAGTGCAGAGCTGTGTGTACAGAGAATGTGGGAAGTTTTCACAATGAATCATTCTTGGTCTGGTTACCTAACAGGTTTAAAACAATTCCTAAACTATGTAAGATAAAAATATATATATGATGGTAGGATTTACTAATGAGTGCTCTACTTAGCAAAACAAAATATGTTGCTAAAAGTGAAAAACAAAATATATCTGCACCCATTTCAAAAAATATTCTGAGGGGATCTTAAATTCATAGCATAAGAAAAGTACGCATTTATATTCTAGTTTTTTTTTTTTTTAGATTGCATTGCAAAAACATTTACACTTTCTGAACTTTTCCACATTTTTTTTCACTCTAAAAAGTTTATTTTGTTGGGATTTGATGCGATACATCAAGACTTAAGTTGGCAAAGAATCTGGCGTTACACAAATCAGACCTCTATGGATAAGCATAAGACAAAAAGCCATTAAAGGTCCTGTCTAAAGATGGCTACAAGCAGTGAGTCCAAAATGTAATTTTATGACTTGTAAAAAAAAAAAAAACCCCAAAAAAACCGAATAGTACATATCACCCTGAACACACCATGCTCAATGAAACATGATGTCGGCAGCATCATCCTTTTCTTCTTAATCAGGGAGGAAGTCAAGGGAAAGATGGATGGTGCTAAAGACTGGGCAACCTTGGGGGAAAAAATACATTAAAAAGACGTGAGACTGTGACAGAGGTTTGTCTTCCAGCAGGAATACAACACAAAACAAACGGCTTAAAAAAAAGGACTTATCTCAAAGTTTATTCATGCGTAAGAACGGCCCAGTCAAAGTCCAAAGCTAAATTCAGTTGTGGTTGTGTGGCAAGACTTGAAAATCAATACTTACAAAGACTCTGTATCCCGTCTGACTTAGCCGGAGCAATTTTGTAAACAAGAGACTTACATTTTAGTCTCTAGATGTGCAAATGCTGGTAGAGTCGTATCCTCAGAGCCGTAGCTGTGCTGCAGTGAAGGCTGTTCTTCACAGATGTTTGGAAAGCTACATACAAATTGCACACCACAAACAAAAATATCTGAAAACTATCTCCTTTTTTGTTTTTCTTCTTCTTCACTTCTTTGCACTACTTTGTGTTGGTCTTTTACATCAAATCCAAGGATGCTCCCTTGAAGTTTGTGGCTATAATTTGGCAAAACATAAAAACCTCAATTTGTTTAAATATTTTTGGAAGTCACCATGTGGCATAAAGGGCTTTAGGGGTAGTACTTAATCTTTTACAGTTTTTTTTTTCTCTTCATTTTGGCTTTATCTTTGTTTAGATAAATATAGCAATGTGAATCTGCAGCGCCTTTGTTTTGTTCCCTCGAGTTTTCACTTTAGAACGATACATTAACCTGACACAGTTGAAAAAAGGCCATGCTTTCATTTCGCCATGACATCAGATGCTGATTGTTGATAAGTCTTCTGATAATAAGCCGGATGGGCCTGCTATTCCATAGCCTGAGGCGATTTTCAAAATAAATGCTATAAATACATTTTAAGATTCATCTGAAACATTCCCCCTGCATTTCAGCCATGCAGTAATCTCTACAAGCAGAATAACATCTGCTTTTTAGTACGGTGCTGTTATCAGTGTTGGTTTTCAGGCCTGCAGACAGAAAGATTTTCCCCGGATGCTCTGAACCTATTAACGTTACGCACGTTAAACGGTGAAAACCCCTTAATTCTTTGCACTTGTACTGCGAGAAAATAAAAAATATATAAAGCATTTTCAACATGTTTACTCACGCACCCACACAGTGTTTGACAAGTGTTCAGCCGAGCACTCTGTTCAGTTTATCGGTTCTGCTCTTTTTCTAATAAATTTCATAGACCTGTTCCTAATTGCCCAATTTACTTCTGAGAGCTACAAGAAGGTGTTTATTTTAGCTTTACAGACCTTGTACAGTATTTTTATATCTTCCTTTGCTTTTTATTAGCTATATGTATTCATCACATTGTAAATACATTCAAAGCAAGCAGGTGTTTGAATGATTTGATTTAGACAGCTGTCAGTAATGTGAATCTTTTCAGTATTCTTTATACATAAAGTTGCAGTGTAGTGTGATAAAGACGCTCTCTGCGTTTAAGCTGCCTAAATCTGGTGCTCTGTATGAAATGTATCCATTTATCTGTTTTGTTTCTTTTCCAGCTTTGATTTTTAATTTTGTAAAATTTCACCTTTTATAAACTAAACACAATTTCAAATCTAATCATATGCTCAATATATATTAATTGGAAACATAACTTATGTTTATGTTTTTAAAGCTCTTAAAAGCCTATCAATTGTGTAAAGTATTACGATCTGTACTGAAATAGGTTACAAATTAAAATTCTCACAATTTATTTTTATTTTTTTTTGTCTAAACTACCCGCTCTACCTATAACTTTGGGATTCTACCAAACTCACTCATCCATAATCCTGTTCAGGATATTTTTTTTATTTCTTTATATTTTTAACAGTGACTGACATTTTTTCCATCAGACATTTCTGAACATTTTTATCTGCATCGAAAGTTCTAGCAACACTTACTCTAAAAGCTTTATTATTCATTTTTAAAGAACAATGCTACTTGGTACATGTGCGTGCAAAAGCATGCATTTTTCTCCGCTGAGGCTTTTGCACAGGAAGATCTCTGTGTATCGGCTAGGTTAATGTTAGCTTGGTTCTTTTCTGTTTTGATATGCCTTGTTGATATTTGCCTTATAATCTTTTTGGTTCCAGTTAGTGCTACGCAGTATTAGGAACATTGTTGAATATTGCGATTCTGAAATAGATTTTGATCAATTCACATTCTTTTTGTCACGACTCACTACGTCACTAAGAAGCAAAGTTATCACTTATCGATATTGTGATCAAGAAGTCCTTTGTCACTGTGAGATTGTGAACATTGTTGTTACGACTACTGCTATTCATTATATTGTGCGATTCTAGTTCCAATTTCACAAAGAGACACTTTCATAAAGAGTTGTTCTGCGGTTTAGCGAGTTTAGCTCTATGCTCAGGTCTTTCCCCATGTGGTTGATGGTTGAGCTGCAGCTAACCGTGCTATAAAACTAGGGCTAGATTTTGTGCTCACTTTGAAAATTGTTCGTCGATGAGTGATTCATATTTCGTCAGGTTTGTTTTTATAAATATTTTGGAAGGTTGTACTATTTCACCACATATGAAAGCGCTTACTGACTGTGAATACGATAAAAAACAAAATTCAATTCAATGGAAAATGTCATTTCCATCACTCCACAAAACATCTGTTTTCATGTAACATTAATGACATTCCACATATTTTTGAGCCATTTAAAGGGATTTCATGGCATATACACCTGGATGTGCTATTTATTTTAAGTATTTTCATTTTTGTAAATACAAACACCTTTTAACTATTTGTTAAGGTGTTTAATTAGCTTTTTACATGATAGCACAATAACAACTTTCGCAGCTCGCTTATTAGTTTTAGCACAAAAAAAAATCTCCTGGGCAAATATCTTCCATCTGATTTAATATGCATCTTACATCATTTACATTAGCGGTTCTCAACGTGGGCGATACCGCCCCCCAGGCGGCGTTCAGAGGACGGCAGGGGGCGCTGGGGGACATTTTTACAAAAGGGGGGCGCTATGATGCCTTTGGGGGGCGTTTGGTCGAAGGTAAACTTTACACCTTAAATGAACAACAATGCCAGTTTAGACTTTGAGCAACTTGGTAAAACTGTATTGTGTAACATTAAATCATGCTTGGCTGTAACTGTATCGATGGCAGCACTTCTTCTATTCAGTGTTTGTAGCTTCTGTTAGCTTCATGGCGCAGCTCCGCTCTCCTGCTACCGGTAGCTAAAATGACGATACCCTCACTGAGTATCCCTCTGAAAAATGAACCCATTTAAATAAAGAAATCCCTCCGTGAGTGATACCACGGTAGAGAGCGTTCATTTTATAGCGTTAACACGGTGCTGTAAGTGAAACGGGGGTGATAGAACAACACAGCACTTTTAAATTTCAATAATCAGAATGCAGAAATTGTTTCCGTTGTTTTAAAAGGTTTCTGTCAGTCTGTCTTTTCCCCATCGATACGCTTCCCGACCGCCCTGCACCTTATGGAGTTTAAAAAAAAGAGAAAAAGACTGAGGCGCACATTGCGTAAAACTCTGAAACAGGAGAAGCGGGACATAAAACACATGTGTTGATTTTTTTTTCACTGCTCAGCGTCGGATTCTTTGTTTTTATGCCATAATTCACATCTAGTTCGTCGCTCCGTTTGATTAGGTGGCGCAGCAGGTGATGAGATTACTGATGGTGAGCGTCAATAAACGATCAAATAAATCTAGCAACAGGAAAGAAACTAAAGTGGACATAGCAATAAACCAAGAGAAGATAAAACTAATAAAATTAAACTAAATGGAAATGAATGACGAACAAAATGCAAGAATAAACTAAGAAACTAAAGTAAATACATAGGAATAAACTGGTATGGCAAGATCTTTCGAGCAATAGTTAATACAGAGGACTGTATGGCAAGAATAAACAGACACTATTTCCACATAAAAAGTAAAATAATATTGTTGAAATGTCATGGGTTTGTTGAGACCACATCTAGTACTGAGAATAAATATATCTTACAGACCATAACAGTAAAGAACTGATCACTTATTTATGTTTTTAATTAGATTTGATATATTTATTTCTTCAATATTATTTCTCATGTCAGTGTTAATGTCATGAGGCTGATGACTCCATGACACTTTCAATTTGACTCATTAGGATTTGATTAAGAACCAGATTTGTTCTTTGTCATTTCTGTCCAGTAAAACTATTAATCTATAAATCAATAGACAGGTCTCTATAAAGATATAATCCATGTTTCTGTCTCATTTTTGTATGGCATTAAAAGGATCTGGAGCTTTAGTTTTTCCACTGAAAGCTCTGGTTTGCACAATAAATGCCATGTGGGTGAAGTTTTATGGATGATAATCTGATGTCCCATTCTCCTGAAGGCAGCACAGAGCTGCACCACCAGAAACTGACAAACACTGAAGAGAAGAAGAGCTATGATTAATGTAGTTACAGTTCTATCCATGTTTTAATGTTGCAGAGCTCAGTCGTTTGCAAATAGTTCAAAGTTTAAACTGGCATGTTGAACATCTTTTATCTGGCTATTTTGTGCAACATTTAACAACTAGAAAATGGCACATAAGAATATTATTTCCACTCTGATTGGCTGCTGTTAGGCCTACAGATTTTAACTTGAATGTTCATTGCCTGTGAAAATAATTTCTATTCCCATGACTTTTTTGTTCTCTGGGAAATTATTTTTGATGATAAATACAGAAGCAAGCATAAAAATCAAAACATCTACTATAGTGATAGTAATATTAATGATAAAATAATAGTCAGTGCAAAGTAGCCTGCAAATTCTTTGGTGGGGGGCGGAGAGGGACCTGGATAAAGGCTAGGGGGCGCTGGCCCAAAAACGGTTGAGAAACACTGATTTACATTATAACACAAAGTATTTTCACTTAAAATTTTCAATATTAATCACTCACACCAGTAATAATATTTTGACAGTTTAAAAAGTATAATTACAATTCACTTCTTGAGTTAGAATGGCTGCAAACGAAAACATTTCATGGTTTTTCAACTCAAATATTTTTTATATATATATATATATATTTTAAATTGACAGACAACTAAGCTCATAATTATTCATACCTCCAGCGAATGTACATTGGAGCTTATTGTCTTTTAGCCAATAAGTTGTTTCTGGTAGGAGATGACTCAGGCCTCTCCAGCTATAAAATGATATTGTTCTCATGTATGAAAAACATGTCGGTATATTCATCAAATGTTCATCAATAAGCAATACGAATTAAGGCATTTTTAATTCATTACACCCAAAACAACTGCAGTGAAGAAAAAGAAAAACTTTCACTTGTCTTGGTTTGTGTTATTCCAGTAACACTTATACTTAAACCGTCCCCCTCTTCCCTCTTGTTTGTGTTTTGTCCTTTTTCTATTCCCATTTCCACCAGCGTCTCTAATACAATCTGTATTGAGTGGCATTTGATATTAATCATACCCGTTCTCATTTCTCTATATTCAGGGATATAATGATTCCCTCTTATTACAGTGGTTAATGAAAATTGTGTCCTTGAGTCAGACAGGATGGTTCTCTGTAAATGTCAGCCGTATAGCTCACAGAGACACTGCCGTAATCCTTCTGACTCTGCCAAGTCCTTCCAGGCTGTTGCCAGCAGACTCCCAGCAGAGGACAGGACTAATGATAGCTCCTCTAATAAAGACTGAAGGTCCGCAGCTCTTACAAAATGTATGGAAAATGGAGGGTGTGTGGGGGGATCGAGAGCCCGGTTCGATTAAGGTAAAGCTAGCGGCGCTGTGAGCAACTGAGGGATTATCCTTGGTTATGAGCTTGCTTTATTCTTAAGCACTCACCTGTGTTCCTGCAATTGATTCTTTAGTCGGAGCTCTTTGAATCCGAAAGGAAATCTAGGTTTTATGTAGGAAAAAAATACGTATAAAGCTTCCACAAAAATCATCTTGAGTCACTACCTCCATCCCGTTGCTCACATTATTACCAAATTAACTCACAATACGCTTAATAAATTGCTGTTTTTATTTGACACGGTTTTTTTTGTTGTTGGTTTTTTTTCCCCTCGTTTCTAGATCAAAACTCATTTTGTCATGCTGCATTGCACCTGCTGTGTTTGTGTTGTGCACTGGGGCTGCCTGTCTGTCGGACTGCTTGTCTGTCTCCAGCATGCTCAGACGAGGAGATGCCTGCACAATCATGTCTGTTTTCTAACAGATCTATCTGTTCTTTGTCTCTTTGTCTCTTTCTTCTCTTCAACTTGTATCCAATTCTGGGTATTTTTTTCTGATTATTTTCTACTTTTTTTTTGTTTTGTTTTTTTTTTGCAAGACTTGAATTACATTTACTTTTCATGGAACAGTAGTGAATTCACAGCAAGAGCTGACTTTTTTTTTTTTTTTTCTGTAAATTTGTTGGAATTATGGAAAACTATTAACTTTTGCCCAACTGTCTCTAGCTTCTTTGAAGTAGGGGGATGTGGCCTGTGAAGAATCCATGTAATGATGTTACTCATTAAGGACTGGAGGTTATGCAGCAAGTTTATGAGTATTTATTAATCCTTCTATGTGTTTGATTTTAGATTTTGAGTGATATGTTCCATCAGTAAACAGAATAAGCTTAGACTCTCTTCCTTTGCCAGTTTGTAGGATTTCATTTTAGACTTTTTTCAATTAATTCCTAGATTTAGAAGATTCTTTTTTTCTGTTAATTTCTGTTTTGTTAATTTTGTTATATATATATATTTTTTATTTCGTAAACACATACAGTACCTTGCAAATGTTATTACATTTCATCGCACTGCAACCACAGACTTCAATGCATTTTATTGGGATTTTGTGTAGGGGAAGCAAAATGGTTTCCAAAATTGCACAAATTAAAATCTGAAAAAAGTCTTGTGAAAATGTATTCAGTCCCTTTCACTCGGATGCCCCTAAATAAGATCCGTAAGATACTTGTCTTGAGAGGGTACCTACTCAACAAAGTAGCAGAGTCCGCCTGCGAGTATTTACTATCACAAATCAAGATGTTCTGTTTAAGCCTGAGGAGTTTTTAGAGAACAAACAGCATGATGGAGCACAGAAACCAGACAGAGAGAAAGTTGTTCAGAAGTTTAAAACAGGGTTAGACGTTGAAGCAAAAGAGCTCTGAACATCTCAGAGCACTGCTTAATCCACACCCTGTAAATGTAATTGATAAGTGAGAATTTTTTGACAAGTTGAAATTAGATTTTCACACACGCTCTGTATCCGTTCAGACTGAGTTTGAGTAATTTTGCAAAAATGGCCACAACATTAATCCTCTCGATCTACACGCCATGCTTCAGGTTTTTATGTGTGAAACATTTTTAAAGCCACGTGTCGTTTTCCTGTAAATTCATAATTATGCACTGCTTTGTGTTGGCTTGTCCTTTACAAGGACATTGAGGTTTGCGGTTGTTAGGGTGTGTCAAAATGCAAAAAAGTTTTTCTTTGCAAGGTACTGTTGGCTTCCTGTAGTGCTGAGTTTCTAGATTGTTTCTGCTCTTCCCTTTCATTCTCTCCTTTCATCCAGAGACGTTTGTCTGTTTCTCTCTCTGTTTTGTTTCCTGTGCTGTGACCCTCGGGTATCTCTCCCCCCCCTCCCCCTTTTTTTCTTCTCTGTTCCTCCAACATCCAGTTTCTTCTTCTAGCCATTTTATTTTTCTATCCTTTTTTTTTGTTTTGTTATTTTGTTTCTTCTTATTTTAGAAGCATTTGCTTTCTGAATGGGCCTGACTCTGGTATATAGCCGTGTTTTTAAATAGATCCATGTGTTTTCTTCTTCCTCGCTCCTCTTTTCTTCCCTCCTTCTTCCCTCCTTCCCCCCGCAAACCCCCACCTCTAATCCTCTCTTTATCTCCACCCCCCTGCCCCCTGTCTTTTTTCCCCCTCCTCCTTTTCTCTCTTCTTCCTCTCCATTCTGTCCGCGCCCTGATGTGTAGGAGCTTCAGATTCATGTACATAAGTTTATTAACTTATAAACATGCACATACTACCTCACATATCTCTCTCTCTCTTTTTGCTCGCACTCTTTCATGCTGTCTTGGTGTTCTTTACTTAATGTCTCCAACGATCACAGCACCTTTTTCGGACCCTTTCGACCCACTCTCTGTCCACATTTCCAACTCATTTTGACGACACACTGTTATCAGTTATTGATCCTATGTATTGTACAGTATCTTGTTGTACAATGTGGCTGTCCTTTGCTACATTGCCTGTCATTGTCTGGAAGAGACGCAGAGCTGCCTCTGTCTTTCTATCTGTCTCGCTCCCTCTTTCTCTCTCTCTCTCTCTATCTGTGTGTCTCTGCTTCTACCTGTCTCTGTATTGTCTTGTCTCACTTCTCTCTGTCCTCCTCTTTCAGTTCTTCGTTCTCTTCTTTGTGTTCCTCCACCATTTTTTATTCCTCTTGAGTTGCCCAGGCATGCGAGTGACCTATGACTTCAGTCTCTCGCTGCGTCTCCCCTCTAATACGTAGTCAGGCGAGCTCTGACAGATGTAGTATTGCATATAACTTTGCTACTTTGCTTGTTCTCCCTCACATCAGGGTGGGAGTGAGGGGGGACACAAATAGCAGTCAGGGCCCTATTGATCGGCCCCTCAGTGATGCATATACTCGATCTAAAAACAGCCCCATCTGCTGCACAAGTGCCTCGAGGCACAGAAATTGCAATCAAGTAAAGTTTTCTCTCTGAAGTCTCCGGATAAAGTTTAGGATGACTTCGAGGAGGGGGGATAAAACGAGAACAATGCAGCTGAAAGAAAAAAAAGGAAGCGCAAATTCTATTCAGGAGAAGAGAAACTGACTATAGGTGTCATGTCCTGGTTGAAATGAAACTCAAGAGTTTGTCACAATATTATTTTGAGTAGGCAGCTCACTCTGAACGGTTGAGCTTAACACAAGATTTGTGTCTTTTTGTTGAAATCATCAGTGCCATAAAGTAATTGGGACTAAACTTGAAATATCCCTTTGTAATTTTCTGTAAATCCCTGAAGTTCATTTTCCCCCTTCCTGTTACCTCTCCTCTCTCTCTCTCTCTCTCTCTCTCTCTTTATCTTCCTTTTTTATCTCTTCTTCCCTCACTTATTCTCTTGATCTCCTGCTCTTTGCTTTGCTCTTTCTTTCTCATTCTTTTTCCCCCACCTTTCCCCTCCTTGCTCCCCCTCTTCCCTCTTTTCTCCTCCTCTGCCTCACACTTTGTTACCCCCCTTCCCCATCCCTTTCCCCCCCACCCCCTTTTTCCTTTTTACCCCGGCTCTCTTCCTCTCCCAGTGCGCCGCGTGCCCCCTCGTTTCTCTATCTCACCCAACAATCACGAGATCATGCCCGGGGGGAGCGTCAACATCACCTGCGTGGCCGTGGGTTCGCCCATGCCTTACGTCAAGTGGATGTTGGGCATGGAGGACCTGACCCCAGAGGACGAGATGCCCATCGGACGGAACGTGCTGGAGCTCAACGGCGTCCGGGAGTCGGCCAACTACACCTGCGTGGCCATGAGCAGCCTGGGCATCATTGAGGCCACTGCTCAGGTCTTAGTCAAGAGTAAGAATCCCGCCATTTTTCATTTGTAATTTATTTTTAGAAACAGGCATTGTTTTAGAATGTGTTTTATTTGTCGAGTACACATCCTGCAGATCTAAAGATTTCTGATTTTCTGTATCCCAAAGAACAGCACGAACCAATTTCATGTTTTTTTCTTTCTTGAAGCTATATGAGGCCTTTCTGAAAATAATTAATGTGCTCTAATTTATCAGCTCCACAAGCTCAAGCAAGTTGATGCTGCTGAAATTAGAAATTTGAGAAACCGTATCATTAGAGCTTAAAAATAGTTTAAACCCTGAGTGCTGCATGAGTCATTATTATTCTCTGAGGATTTCACCAGAAATCACACACCCCAAAAATACCACCAAGTTATGTATAAATAATGTTTTCTAATTGTGGGACTTTTGGATTTTCAGTGTCGTCAACACATTAAACTACTTCGTCTGCTGTTAGCATTGAAGGAAGCTTGAATTTGAATTTCGGATTTAATTTAATTTAGAATTACAGCAGTGACAATCTTGCGACTTCTATTTCTCACCTTTTTTCGACCTGCAGAAACTGATTTTAGTACTAATTTCAGCAGATTTCAATTTCAATTTACAATAAAATATTTTAGAGATTTTCTTCAGCTGTAATATAAGACAACATAAGAGGCTAAAGACCAACATAAGCTGTTTTTCAGGCTGGAAAATTATCCAATATAAAAATATTGTAAAGACTTAAATGTCTAAAAAAAAAGTAATGCCTTCAGATATGGCGATAATAAGGATACATAATGTATAGCATGGAGTAAATCGTTTGCAATAACTAATAATCCTGTCTATCTGCTGATGTCATGATCTGCAGCTTTACCGAAGCCTCCTGGCACGCCCATCGTCACAGAGACCACAGCGACCAGCATCACCATCACCTGGGACTCGGGCAATCCCGACCCCGTGACCTACTACATCATTCAGTACCGGGCCAAAGGGCCGGACAGCAAGTATGAGACGGTAGACGGCATCACCACCACCCGCTACAGCATCGGCGGCCTCTACCCCAACACGGAGTACGAAATCCGGGTGTCGGCCTTCAACAGCATCGGCCAGGGGCCGCCGTCCGCACGCGTGGAGGCTCGCACCGGAGAGCAAGCCCCCGCGAGCCCCCCGAGGAACGTGCAGGCCCACGTTATCTCTGAGAACACGGTGATGGTGCGCTGGGAGGAACCGGAGGAGCCCAATGGACAGGTGGGGCATTTTGAACTTTGAAGCACTTCACACACTTGGTTTTTTTTTTTTTTACTTTATAATTATTTATTTGATATTATCAATTTAAATACACCAGAATTGGCCAAAAGGATACTATACCTTTTTTTTTTTTTTGCAGTTCTGAAGGTATTGGTCTCCATTAAAACACATTGCAACTTCAGTGTGAACATGTCAATCGAGAAGTATTTAAAGCATTTAATCTATGTCAAAATTACTATAAAATTACATACGAGTTCCTGTTTCTAGTAGAAACAGGAACTCGTATGTAATTAGTCACTTAGTCAAGTAGAAAAGCAACAGTGCTGCTTTAATATTTCCAACACTGGCTTGTGGCAAGCTGGTTAGAGAGTAAATGATGTGTGACAGAATCATTGACTGCATACAGTCTATTTCATCCATGGTTATGTCATTTTTTATATGAACCTGCACTAACAGAGATTAAACCTGACACAGTTACAGTTTTTTTTTCCAGTTGAGCAAGAAATTAAAGCTTAGAATTGATTCCAGTTCAGAAACACAAAATCATTTGGCTCTACTGCCAACCATGGTGACTTTAAGAGATAGCAGCATACAAACTGCTTCTCATTAAGTCTCAGTGGCTCTGATCTGACCATGCATCACCTGGATTTTACTGGCACCATCCACAGAAATCACAGTGTAATCTACTTACATTGTTACAGATGGAAGATAAAGCATAAATAACAATGGTCCAAGGAAAGATCCACGTGGAACACCTGCTTACAACTTCATAGAAGTTAATTTATAATTTCCTGAATGTTTTGTGCTGTTGGTATTGATTTGCTGCACTTACAAAGGAAAACCGACCTGATTAAAATAGGGGTAAAAATGCTACACCATTTGAAGTGGGTCTTCGTAGAAAAGTCTTACTTTTGCTTACTGTGAAGCTGTTTTGCAGGTAGCTGCATTTTAAAACAATAAAGAGGCCCATTTTACTTTTTTTTTTTTATTGGGCACTTTTATCCAGCTTGCATGTTCACTTACTTTCTGAGGACTGTAAGTCTCTCGCTACTTTCTCCTGCTCTCTAAAAAAAGAAAGGGTAATTGGACTGTCCACTCTAAGTTGAGAGTGCTCCCTCTTGAGGCCCATTTCCTTTTTCAAGCCTACCTAACCGAGCAGCGGGTTCATAAAAGCACAAGACTGAATTGAGTGCATATGGGGATTATGGATAATAAAGAGTAAGCGAAGGGGAGGTGGGAGAACTGGAGGTTTAGGGAGTTGGCATGGCAGAGAGATTACATAAACTCTGACCTACCTACTGTGTTTCCAAAATCCAAAACGGCTAGAGGTGCAGTGATTACATCTTAAAGGCCAGAATCAGCTCATTGGTTTTGTCAATTTTCCCCTTTGCTGTATAAAATTTCTTTGTAAAAAAAAAAACAAAAAAACAATGGCATTAAGCACACAGTAAAACACCATATCGTCTGGACTAAACGCTGTAAAGCAAACCAGATGACCCGCAGCCGTCGTAAAGTCTGGCTCTGTTAAAACACGGTATTATGGATTATCGTTGTGGAGTGACTGAGGGATTAGACCGAATAATAAAATGTTGTCCCTGATAACCTAAAAATCAGATTCTGAAGCACAGGCCTCAGTTACAGCTGTAATAAAGTTGCTGCTCTCTCTGTTCCTTCCTAGGTGAAAGGCTACCGTGTGTACTACACCATGGACCCATCCCGAGCCATTAACGAGTGGCAGATACACAACGTGCAGGACAGCGTGATCACTACCATTCAGAACCTTGTGACCTCGGAGACGTACACCATCCAGGTCCTGGCTTTCACCTCCGTAGGCGATGGCCCCTTTTCAGATCCTGTACATGTGAAAGTTTTGCGTGGAGGTAAGTGCCTCAATTTTGAAAACGTAATCAATCCCAGGTCCCAGAATGCATTGGCAGATAATTGACTGGTGCCAGCAGATATAGGCAAGAATTAAGCTGGGTTTGTCAATAGAGGTGCAAAGATGGTCACTCGTTGTCCTTATCGTCCATACTGTAAGTCTGATTGATATGTTCAGTGGTGGTGAAATTGTGTAACGGTAAAGAAAGAATAGTGTCTGAAAAACATTGGTGAAGTATAGTCAATATTGTTATTACAACTTTTAGTCGTAGTTTTAGAATTTAATGTTTTCCGGACATTTTGTAAGCTTAGCATGTACAGCTATCTACATATAATGGAAACATGAAAACTGCATGCACACTCTGGTGTAGTCCATTTCATCTAGCACTCTTCACACTTCACTGGTGTCCCTGATGTCAACACTTCATAAAACAGACTTTTGCCGATAGGAGAGGACTTATTCTGCTTCTATGACATTTACAAGGTTAGAAAATAGAGAGGGAAGGATCTTTGATCACTCCTTTTCGCGCATTATCTCTAAATCATCCAGACTACCGGATCGTCTCTTATGCTTTTCCTCTTCAGCTCATGCTACTGGGAGAAGGTTAATTTACATTCTGGCGAATCCTTTCTATATCATTTACGAATGGGAAGATCCACTGCTGACAGATATACAGCTTTCTGGCAGAGACAACAGATTTTATTTTATTTATTTATTTATTTTTAATCTTTTGATATTTTGTATTTCCATGATGTGTTGCACTCTAAGCTTGTCAGACGTACTCCAGTCATCATTTGTTTCATGCCAGACACACCTGCAGTGTTTGCGGCTTAAAAAAAAGATCAATACAAGTCTCATCTGATCAAAGTAATCAGTTCAAGTTAAAGCCTCAGGATTGTTTAGCAAACTGTGCATATTTACATATGTGACGGTCAGACATAATACTCTTTTTATCCACAACATGCCTCCAAAACAACTGGTTTGAGTAAGGTCACCATGGAAACACTGTGATCTCGAAATGCCATTCTTTAACAATGAACTATGGACATCTTTTACATCTCTTAACATTATGCTCACTGTGCATGACGGCCATATAAACCTGGGTCTTTTTCCCGCTTCGTTAGCCACACATATGGACAAGTTTATGCAATTACCTATTTTCTTATGAGTAAATTACCTTAATGTCTTTCCCATTTTAAAGAAAGCCTGAAAGTAATAGAACACTGAAAAATGTAAACTAAGAAGGAACTTCCAAAGACTTTGTGGAAGAGCTCAGAGAGAAACCTGAGAACAGAGAAGTAGGGAATCTACAGCAAAACAGAAACTAAACACAGTGACCAAAAACTGTAGCACGGCCAAAAAACAAAAAAAAAAAAACCAAACAAAACACGTCTCAACATGAGTATGACCAAAATACAATGTTCCAGAAACAGACTGAAAGCGGATATTAAAGAGAACACTGAACAGAAACAACCAGACTGATCAAAATAAAAGGATAAAAAGGAGAAGTAACGAATCTAAAAACTAAAAAATCAGACGAATCAAAAATAAAATGGCACAGGAAGCAAGAGATGTGAGGAAACTGACTCAAAATGCATCAGAAACCAAAACATAACAGAACAAACACAAGACGCCTTTCTAGTCATTTCATATGCTCTGATCACCTTAAAAGTAGTCGGGCATTTTGTACGAAATACTAAACTCAGTTGATTTTCTTCGTTTAGGTATTATAGGTTTTCTTGAAAGTGCCAATAATTGCACCACCCGTGATTATTATTAGAATTTTTTTTTCCCCACTGAATAAATTGATTGAAGTTTAAAAGCTGCCGTTCTTCAACATTTCTTCCAGGTGAAAATTAATCTTCTTAAAGTTCTTTGCACATCGTTAGCACGGGTGCTGACAAGTGTGGAGGCCGCTAGGTCTCCTGTTGTGCAAAAACTATTTGATAAAGAATCTTTTCAGGACATTGAACTACCAGAAGAATGATCATAGTTTGTGTTTGCATTAGAAAGAGGCCTTGTTGAAAGGTGCTGAGGCCTTACCTGGTGTGTTGTCTGGTCCTGCTCAGTTCCAGGTCAACCAGGAAAGTTTAAAGTTGGGAAGGTGACAGACACCAGCATTGAGCTGACCTGGGAGCCTGCGTACACCAAGGAGAAAATTGTCAACTACGAGCTTCTCTATAAGCCTGTCAAGTTTGGCAGTTTGGTAAGCCTTTTTTGCTCACTTGTTTTTTTTTTTTTGTTTGTTTGTTTTTTGTGGACTTTGTACCGTCGCAGAAGTAAAGAAGTGAGATAAAAGTGGTGGGGGAGGGGGGATGTAAGAGATTAACCCCAGCGCTCGCCATGGCTTCACCTCTCTGTTCTCCGCTCACAGGAGAAGTTGACCTTCGGGCCGAGGAACTCTTACACCGTCGAGGGCCTGAAAGCAAACACCGAGTACTCCTTCTCCCTGGCCGCCATCTCCAACAAAGGCATCGGCGCGTTCACCAACGAACTTGTGCAGAGGACATCCCAAGCCAGTACGTCCTTGTTTCGTTAACTTTACATAACGTGCTCACACGAGCACTGCGACGAGCGCCTTCCTGCACATTTTAATCGTGTCATATTTACCTCCTTGGGAAATATTTTCTGCCTCTCAAATCGCACGCTCACACATGTCGCCGTTTCCTCAGCTACTGACCTGATAAAAAACCTGGAAACCATCTCAGAATCTCGCCATGTGTCTTTCTCATCCCATCTGTCCATCTCTCCCTCCTCCCATCCATCCGTTGCACCTTTAACTGTGTCTATCTTCCGCTGAGCGGCCTCTCTTCCCCCCACACAGCCCAAACAACGCGACAGATGGAGGCAGAGCAGCAGAATTATGATTTTGTACTTTTATTTCTTGGCTATCTCTTCGTTTCCTTTCCTCTGTCAGCGTACGGTATAATGCACTTTTGAGAGGCTGAAACTTTCCTCCACTTACTGACTCGCAACCAGTGGCATGTTAAAGGATGGTCACTGGCCTGCTATGATGTCAGGTAAGTACCATGTAGTTTATATTTTACCACACACAACACTTGGATTATCTCCCTTGGCTCTATTTCTTTCACCTCTTTTTTAAAAACAAACACAGATAGCCGATGAGGCTCAAAACGGATCGCTCTGCCTTCGAAATCCCCTCTGCCCTTAAGAGGACAAAAACGATAAACAAGAAATGGAACCAAGGGAAGAATTCACAAAGTTGCAGCGGCGATAAAGTACTCTAGGTTGTCTCTGACGTGGTAAGTTTTGTTATTTTAAGTATTAACTCAATAACTCAGCTGAACGGCGACTGTTGGCTCCCCTTCTGAAGTGACCTAACCGGGTGGTACACTAGAGGTGTCAAAGCGGAAGGCGGCGGGGAGAGGGGAGGCGAGGGCGTCTCGGATAAAGGGAAAAGAAGGTGCTTGATAAGCAGACTGTTTCATGCAGTAGAATTCATTTCCCAGGGAGGTTAGGTGTGCTTTGTTATCGCCAAGCTTTGGTGCACATCTAGATTGTCCCCCGAGGCCAGCAGAACAGTGGCTGTACGGCTGAGTGAATAGATACTTGAACCTGTCAGCTGTGACTGTTACACACACACAGACACAAACACGCACACACACACAGAGCAGAGCTGAACACCTCAGGAGATCAAGCACAAACCTGGACACCTCGCCCGTGCTTTAGCCTTTGCATGTGCGTTAAGGTGAGTGATGTCTGTTGTAGTGGCGGAAAGGTGTGAGAGTTCTTCATGTTTTCCTTTTTATTTATATATATATATATATATATATATATATATATATATTTTTATTTTTTTTTTCCATCCTGACTTTCTGTCTTAGTGCCTTTCTTTTCCAACCTGACTTCTAAATCAGTTTGGCACTGTGTAAGATTGTTTTATCTCCTTGCTGCAAAGCTTAAGACCTTCCCCTTGTCAGAGCAGGAAAGTCTCACCACACTCTATTATCCCAAGGACTCGGGGATTACGCTGCCATGGAGGCTGCTGTTGGGAAATGTGTATATACGTATGTGTGTGTGTGCGTGTATGTGTATGTATGTGTGTGTGTGTGCGCGCGCGTGTGTGTGCGTGTGTATGTATGTGTGTGTGTGCGCGCGCGCGCGTGTGTGTGTGTGTGTGTGTGTGTGTGTGTGTGTGTGTGCGTGTGTGTGTCTGCTTCTGGGTGGAAAGCTGTGTGTCACTCCTTCGAAAGGAGAGATTTTATTTTTTGTTTTCATTCTCTTTTTTCCCCATTCATGAACCCGGACCCCTCCATGCCACCAGCTGCAGCCAGATGATAAAATAATTATTGGCTATCGGATGTGCAATCTTCTTCCATATAATTAAGTTGTCCACTTAGGATCAATACTCTTGTCTCGAGTTTATTTCATTATCCTCTAAGCCTAACATTATGCATTTACATTATGCTGTTGCATCCCTTTTTTTTCTTTTTCTTTTTTTTTTACTTTCAAGCCTTGCAAAGTATTCATACCTCATGTTTCAGCCTTTTATTTAATTTGTAGGAATTTTATATGACAATGTACACAATTGTGAAGTAGAAGAAAAATGACATGTGTTTTTTTAAGATTTTATCTATGACTGAAAACTTGAAAAACTTAGTGGCTCTAATATGTATTCACATGGGCTGCATTTGGTAGCACTTTTGTTGCCTTGCAGCAGGAAGGTCCTGAGTTCGAATCCCAACCTGGAAACTTTCTGCATGGAGTTTACATGTTCTCCCTGTGCATGCGTAGGTTCTCTCTGGGTACTCCAGCTTCCTCCCACTGTCCAAAGACATCATAATGTACAATAATTTGTTTTTCTAAATTGTCCTTAAGTGTAGGTGTGTGCATTAGAGTTTTGATCTATAATCCAAACCTGGGCCGGATTTTGTCAACATTACTTTCTTGAAATTAGGGTTAAGCTTTTCTGGTGCGTTTTTAATAAGCCCATAGTAGACAAAGCACAGAGAAAACTAAACTAGAACGCTCAATGTAAAAAGTGATGCTACCCCTCTTATTCAAGTGTAAATAGAGGAGTGGGTCGTTTGCTTTGCTCTGCTCCTATCAGTCACAAATCCAAGTGACTGAAATCGACTCATCCAGCTGTTGCAACAAGCATCAAAATGGAGCTGGATGATGTTAAGCAAAATCTAAAAGCGAGAGAAATTACACTGCTAAGCCAGCAGAGTGCAAAATCTTACTGGAAGTATTTAAAACTGCTATCAATTAAAAATATTAAAATATTTACTTTGGGCTCTGGCCTCTAATTGGAGTTATTTAGTCAGGTCGGATTGGGCTCAGACACAATGTCTACGGGTCCGGGCTGGGTTGGAAAATTTCAGGGCAAAGTTAAAGACAACCTTTTGTAGATTGTAGATGACATAAACTTGAGTAGGAGGTTTGCCTACCAGCAGGTCATTGACCCTAATTCATATTGATTTAGCCCAAAAAACTTAAAACTAATACAGAAAACTGGCTCTATCCCAAGACTAAAGGGGAATATATATATATATATATATATATATATATATATATATATATATATATATATATATATATATATATATATATATATATATATATATATATATAATGTATATTTTCCTTCCACTTTACAATTGTGCTCAACTTGGTGTTGGTTTATCACACAATAGTAAATCTAAGTAAATATATTAAAGCTTGTGGTTGTAACCGAAATAGATTCAGAAAAAAATAAAATAAAAATCAATGGGTATTGATACTTTTCCAAGGTGTGTGTTCTTTATTTCAGTTCAGTTTACTTTCATTTCTTATTGTTTCCTCTTTTTTTTTTTTGCCCTTGCTTTCCATCCTTGTGCTTATGATTTTTCCCCTCTCTTACTGCTTTATTGTTTGTTTTTTTCATATCCTAAACTCTTTGCCAATTTGCTCCCTTACCTCTATCCATCCAAGAGCCCTCAGCTGCACCTGAAGGTGTGTCCTGCGAGAGTGTCAGCTCCACCTCACTGGGAGTGAGCTGGAGGCCGCCTCGGGCGGAGGCCCAGAATGGCGAGTTGGCAGGTTTTGAGCTCAAATACCAAAGAGTTTCTGGGACAGGAGAAGATGGAGGAGAAGGAGGAGAAACTCAGGGCTTTGAGGTGGATGGGCCGCCCATCACAGCGCAGCAGAGGCAGATTGTGTTAGAGGGCCTGGAGAAGTGGAGCTGGTACAACATCACGCTGGCAGCCTCCACAGCAGTGGGGACCGGACCCAGGAGCCCGGCCGTGCTGTGCAGAACTCACGAGGACGGTGAGGATGCGTGTCGTTGATCAGACTTAAATGCTATCGATTGGTTAGTTTTTATTTACCAGTTGGGGACACTCTGTCTTTTTTAATTAACTCTGCGTTCTGCGTGCGCTCAGTTCCCGGCGCCGCTCCCCGTCAGGTGGACGTTCAGCCGCTCAACTCCTCGGCTCTCCGGGTAACATGGCGCTCCGTGTTGCCACGGTTACGGCAAGGCCAGATACGGGGGTACCAGGTGCACTTCAGCCGCACGGAGAGCGGTGAATCACGCACCCTGCCCCGAATCAAAGACCTCCTGTTGGACGAATCCCAGGTGAAATTGCCATTTCGAAGATAAACCGATGCTCATCTCTAATATCTGTAAACATTTCCCTCCCGTCTAATCTTTTGACTCACTCCTCGTCTCATCTGTCTCGGCTGCCTACGGGGGCGTGCTTCTTCTGTGTGACAAGATGGAGGAGGATGATTCGACTCAGTATGTGAGTGCAGACTGCCGGTCGTTTTCCCACAAGGAAACTATAAATGAGCTCACAAGCAAATCCATCCAGCAGAATTAGTCCCAGACTTTAAATTCACATTCTTAACAAAGATTTAATCAAATCCTCCGTTATCTAATTCTATATTTGTTTGTTGGATTACTTTGAACGTGTCCCAAAAAAATTTATCGTTTTACGTTTAAAGAAATAAAGTGGAGTAATTAATGATACTTTTTCCAAAAACATATACTATTTCCATCAGACTGGATATAAATTTATATATAAAAAAAACATTAAAAAATGCATATTAAAGTACTCGTACACTGAAACTGGTAATACAATAGATGTTCAAATGTAAAATCTTTTGATAATTCTTCATTTTGTTATTACATCTCCATCACAATAAATTAGAATCTAATTGAAAAGTTATTTTATTTCAGCAACTTATATTGAAAACCTACGTACTGACATACTGTGTGCATGGTGTGCATCAATGGCACCCAATTTCAAGTGATAATATTTGGTACTTATTGCAAAACCCACAATTCTCAGAAAGGTATAGTTTCAAAATAAGTTTTTTTTTTTTACGTATCATTGGAGCATTGGATTGTGGAACAGTTCTCCACTTCTCAATGGTGATAAGCCACAAAAATGTCACTGCTAAAAAAGGTTTGGTGCACACAGAGTTCTATATCCCATCAAAATAATAGAAGGTTAAGTGAAAGGAAAAACATTGCTACAAAAATTGGGCCACAACTAACAGGAAGAGCCGAAGTCGCAATCAATTTATTGCGTTGAATGTACAGACCACACGTCTGTCAACAGACCACACGTCTGTCAACAGACATTTCTGCTTATACAAAGAAGAAAATGTGTTCTTTAATTTGTTTTCTACCTTGTTTGTGAAGCGTTGCATTTAACTCTGTCAACAAAGATAATAGTGTGACGAGTGAAGAATGCAGCATTTGGAGTGATTTAGAATTTGGAAAGGGTTCGGCTTTACTCAGAATAGAAACAAGTTTTAGATTATTCCTTGCACACGTTGAAATGTGATTCCCGACAAAACTTCTGATTTATTATCGCATGTTGGAGTTATATTTTATCAAAGCCTTTCATCTATCATCTAAATTACTTTAAAATGTGCTTAATTAGTAAGTAAAAAGGAGTATTTGAAAACAGTAATTGTTTTTGTTTCAGTGTAGTGATAACTTGTGCACTCACATCATATTTTTTAACAACTAATCGCTTTTTCCGTAGAAAAGAGGTTCAGTATTTAATGGTGTGTTTTCCCTCCATCAGGAACTGGTTTTAGGAGGTTTGAAAGCAGAGACTCTGTACTCTGTCTCAGTGGCTGCGTACACCACCAAAGGGGATGGAGCACACAGCAAAGCTAAGCTGGTGCAGACCACAGGGATTGGTGAGCACATGTCAACTATATAGCGCTCTGGATTTAGTAACACATTCAGGAATTGATCTTACAGCAAGCTGTGCCGTAAATAAACGGCAGATCAATGCTAATTTCCTCTGCGAGATTTACATGATACATGGTTTTAGAGTGCACGTTACAACCGATTTTATGCTGCCCACTCTGTTGTCCACAGTGCCCGGCTCTCCGTCCCTGTGGGTGCGTCCAGGATCCGGCTCGTCTGTGGTGGTGAGGTGGTCTCCTCCGCTCGAGTGCTCCGAGACAGGTTCTGATGGCCGGGCGGCCCCAGTGGAAATCCAGGGCTACCGCCTCCAGTTCGGGCCAAAGAACGCTTCTTTAAACGGCACTGTGGATTTCCAGCCTCAAGAGAGAAATTTCACTGTCAGAAACCTCTCCCCGGGGTCCTCCTACGTCTTTGTCCTCTCCGCGAAAAGCCGAGCCGGCTACGGAAACGCGACACGACAGGAAATAGCCGTCCCCACGTGTCCGCCTTCAGGATACCCTAAAATAATCGATTTCGTGAACGCTACCTGCTGCTCCCTCCAGTTCTCCTGGCTGCCCCCCTCCCCGGACGAGTGCAGCAGCACCGTCACAGAGTACACCGTCGCTTACAGAAAGGCTTTTGACTCGGGCTCCTCTGCCCTCCCGGCCTCCTCTGCTGCCCCCTGGCTCATCACACTTCCTGCAAGTGAGTCCAGCTATACCATCTTGGGCCTGAATCACAGCACAGCCTACGAGGTGCAGCTCAGAGCCCACAACCAGGCAGGGCCAGGCCCTTTCAGCCCTGCTCTGTTGTACCTCACCCTGGCCTTTGAAACAGGTAGGGCTGGCCGATGGGCCCGGGGAAAACACCTTTCAGCTCCTAAGCACTGGTTCTACTTCACTTCTCCCCTCATCGTGGAGTCCACCTCCAGACACTAAACTAAAACGAAGTCTGGGCCGGTTTTTACAGGTCCACTTTTCACCAACTCACCCCCCTTGTCCCCGAGAGAAGGAGTTCTGCAAGTCTCAGAGGAACACAGCTGCTCCCACCCCCTTAATCTCCTTCACTCACTCACTCGTACCTTCATCACCTACCCTTCACCACCAGTGGAAGCAGGCTCATAGTTAATGGATGTTTGCTTCAAGAGCACTGCTTATCACAAACCCTCAGGTAAAAGTCAATACTGAGCCCAGAGTGTACAGTATCTACAAGAGGAGGTGAGTGTTTAGTCTCATTTGAAGTGAAAAGTGGCGCCTGGTGCCGTATCTGCAGGTAAGCCTTTTCTTATCTGATAGACCTTCACTGCCACCTTCTCTCCGAAGCCTTGCTGACATGCTGAATTCTGAACAGAACCAAACACGAACATCCAGTCTGACAAGTGTGGCATGTCACATTACCGCAGCCAATCTGTCCGTTACTTACTTTTTCATGTCATCCACTCTCCTCATCACCTGCCCATCCTCTTAACCGTCATGTGCTCCTCTCCGAGTAACATTTTCCACCTCAGCAGGTTTGCGCTGGGAACCTGGAAGAGCCTCGGATTTCCTCTCATTGATATGTGATAAGTAACCATTGTTTTTTTTTTTGTTTTGTTTATTTGTTTCGTCTTTGTTTGTTTTTCTGCTTGCATCCCAGATGTGCCGAGAAATTTCTCTGTCAATCTGGCCACCAAGACCAGCGTTCTTCTCACCTGGGACTTTCCAGAAACCAGCAACCCCTACCGCTTCATTGTACGTCCCAACCTGGTGCTGGTGCTCTGCATCAGTGCACCGTCTGGTACAACACATTAGCTCAGATAATTGTTGAGGGTCTGTACTATTCACTACGGATGCTGGTTAAGACACACATTTGCCCTTTCATGCCTGTGTAGAATTGGTAGCTTCAGATCCTGTTGAATACAAAACAGAGTCAGC
This sequence comes from Poecilia reticulata, assembly GCF_904066995.2. Lineage (NCBI taxonomy): Eukaryota > Metazoa > Chordata > Actinopteri > Cyprinodontiformes > Poeciliidae > Poecilia > Poecilia reticulata. Next base: position 12,395,126 of record NC_088846.1, read on the forward strand.
TGTTTTGGAGCGATTCGCACCACTTCTAATGATTGTGGAATTGACCTACTGTTGATTTACTGATTTTCGGCTTGGACTAAAATCAACATGTGCTTTACCTATTCTCAGTTCAACAACTTTGCTACTAACTGCTAATGATTTATGTGTTTGTAGTTGGTTTTAAGAAATCGTTTTGTCAGTATTGGTTGAAATCAGGTTTGCTATTTCGTCCTACTCTATGACTTTACGCGACACAGTTATAAAGATACAGCCTTAAACAGTGGCGTCATAGCAACAAAATCCAACAAAGCTGCACATTTTCAAAAATCACTCAGAATTAAAAAAATATATATCTGAGGTCACACAATGTTTGACTGAAATACAAAGAAATTAGAAAACAGATTTAGTGTTAGAGCCCTCAGCTCTCATTGGTCTTGTTATGTCAATAGAAACCCCATAACTGTTATTGGTGCTTCTGGTAAAGATGTGGACAAAAGCCCTAAAATAAATAGCTTTTATGGAGCTATGGTGCCCCAAAATGCCACTTTTTACTCAATAGATGTTGAAGCAATATGAACACGGGATCTCTTGTTTTTCATCGTCGTGGTTGTTTTAAACCTTTTAGGTTTTGTTCTAGAGGTCAGCAGCTATTCTTTGTATCTGCGTCCCGACTTATGAAGATCAATACATATTTTTTTTCCCAAGCCTTTTAATACATCTTCACCAAGGGTACTAATACAGTAAATGTGGTGGCTGTTGTATAGAAATGTTGCATATTTAACTTCTCCCAACATCCAGGTGGAGTACAACCGTCAGAAGATGGAGGTGGACGCGCGTCTGAAGAAGGCAGTCATCCCGAACTTGCAGCCAGACACCAGCTACGACTTTAAAATCACGGCTCCCGAGGGCAACATGGGAGGCCTCCGCCACCGCATCACAGCCAAAACGTCCCCACCGATCACCATCCGCCGTCCTGAGATCGACCAGAGCCGCCGTGAAACCGAAGCCACGGTCACCATCATCCTGCCGTTGCTGGAAACTCGCACTCCCATCAAGTATGTTTTTTTTTCAGGGTTTTTGCTGAGAACAGATGATCGCACTTTGTAGCAAACTATACATAATGAGATCATTTCATAATGCAGAACAACTTGGGCTCATATTGATTTTTTTCCCCCTTTGTTTCAACAGGAACATTTATGTCGTTGTGGTTCCATTGCGGAGAGCCCGCGGCGTCATCAGACACCTGAAGAGTCCGGATGAAATGGACCTCGAGGAGGTGAGAACCCCCCAAAACAACAGCACCTACTGACCCAAAAACAGACGAAAGTCCTTCTCCACAAACCCCTGGCGACAATTAGCTATTTTAACAACAACCTATCAGCCTTAGAGTTACGTTTTTCTGCATTTTCTTTCTCCGCGAAGCTTTTGAAAGACATCAGTCAAAGGCAGAGGGATTCTCGACAGCAGAAGCAGGTGGACCTGAGGCGGGCTTACATCACAGCCCGTTTCACACCTGAAACCCTACCAGCCTTCTTCTCTTTGGGGGACCAGCTGGACTACGGAGGCTTCGAGAACCGTGCTCTAGAGCCGGGCCAGGAGTACGTCTTTTTCATCCTGGCTGAACTCAACTCCACAACAGGGGTACGAACGCCACTTCCAGTCGTCTCCGTGCCTACAAAACATTCCTCTCTCCTTCTCGCCTGCAGGTTATCGCTATGAGTCGTGATCAATACCAGCCTCACTGCTAAAACTATACAATTCCCGTTAGTCAAAGTGTGGTTGGCAAATGCAATAAGCCTCTCACACTTCCATCACTGCTGCTAATAAAGAGGGAGCTATTATTTCCTTTGTGCACTGCTGGCATGTTAGTGCATTTCAGCTGAAAAAAAAAACATACATATGTAATATGAATTATAATAGAATTTCAAATTGAACAAAAGCCCAAAGGATATTTTGTAGAAGCTCTTCAGAACTAATACAAATGCAGCAGTTCAGAGCTTGGAAAGAGGAGGCAGTCCCTTCATGTTGTAACATCCTCACATTAAATTAGTTGTGTCTGGTTAGTCCCATGCAATCCTTTGCAACAGTTCTGTAACAATACAAAGCTTAAAAATTAGTCCATCCCTTTTTGCAGTAGCATAATCGCACACTGAAAAGAAAAGAGAAATCCACCCTTTGATTCCAGTGCATATATTTAAAAAAAAAATCACAGTAATAACTGCTTTAACAATATCTGCAGTGCCATAGTTATTGGATTAAGTAACAAAACTATTAAAAGCGTCCAAGCGAAACATTTTTTGCTGTGTCATCTCTTTGGTCTCTTTTTAGAGGGTAGAACCTTTTTAATTTATTCTCCATGTCATCTTTTTCGTGGCGTGAATGCAGTGCAACTCAGATGTCAAAATGTAACTATTCAAAATGGGAAAGACAACAAAATGTGCCAGGTCAAAACGAGAATGAAGTTCATCTTGTTACCGTTCACAGTGAGCTAGAAGATGCCACAAATATGAAAAATCTCATTCTTAGTGAACTGGAGCAAAGAATGACAAAACCTTCTACATGGGAAGGCATGCCTCGCTTTTCTGACATCTGAATGCAAACATGACAGGTTTCCTAAATTCTTCTGTGCTTTAGCTACATGAGACTAAGATTGAGCTTTTCGCCAACAACATGAAATAAACAGTTTGTGAGAAAGCGCCTCCTCCTCATTGTTTAGACTGGTTGAGAATGTGTCATGCTGCGGCTACGGTTTCCCTTCGAAAAACCTTCTGCCTTTTATAGAGCATGTGACATCACTAACTTTTTAACCCTTTCATGCATAGTGGTCACTGCAGTGGACAGCTATCTAAAAGCCATTTTCTTGTGCTTCTTGTGGATTCTTATGTTATAAATGCACACAGACCACTGAAGTGGACATGAATGCATCATAAAATACACCATCAGCTTCTGGCCATCAGCTGCAAATGCAAGAAATTATTTTTGTTAAATCCAATATGGCCGACAGACAGGAGGAGGGACTGACTGACTGAGTCAGTCCCTCCTTCTACTGTAGACGACTGTTGCAGGTAAAAGAAAATAGTGTGACATCAGATAACCCCTAAAGAACAATACTACTGATGTATTTTTTAAATAACAACTTTGTATTTGGAGAAAATTACAATTGATCACCAAAAAATAAAATAAATAAACCCAATTTTTTTATTAATTTTTTCCTACCTTTTTTTTATGCCTTAAGAAAGTAAAACAAATTGGAATAAAATCCTGACACAAAGGATCATAATTCATGCATAGAAGGGTTAAATCATCAGAACGTTTTAAATAAAAATCTAGTTGTCTCTGCCAAATAAAAAAAAATGTTAGGAGCAAAATGTTAATGTTTAGCAGGATAATTATCTAAAATAAATGGCTAAATCAACACAGAAATGCTTGACCTGACACAAAATGAACCATCTATATTTTCCACCTCGGTCCCTGGTCCTAAACTGGATTTAGGCTAAATAAATAATTTAATAATAATTTTTTTCCCCCATTTAAAAGCTTGATTTTTCTAATAAGGACTCTAAGACTACATGATTAAAATAAAAGTTGGATTGACAGAAAGGTTTTTAAGACATCTTTATTATTAAGTTTAATTCTTACATTTTATTTTTGTACGCTTTTTATATTTTGGTCTTAGGTCAATGCAAAAAAAAAGAGTATTTTTCTGACAATGTTCCTGTGATGTTGCTGTGCAGAGGATGTACGTGGCCAGCCCTTACACAGACAAAGTGATCGCCCCGGACTCAGACCCCCAGCCCTTCGATGCGGGCGACGGACTGATCTGGGTCGTCGGACCCGTCCTGGCCGTGGTCTTCATCATCTGCATCGTTATTGCTATCCTCCTTTACAAAAAGTGAGTGGCAGAGCTTCATGAAAAGACAAATGTCAAGTTTTCAACCACAGTGATGACTCATCGCGTCGGTTGCACCGAGTAAATGCCAAAGCAGCTTTGATTCTCTTAGAGGATGAGACTGGCTTTAGTCTGCGCTTTTCTTACATAGTAAAAAAGAAACTTCTTTGAGTGGGCTTTCTGACTCCCAGTGTGTCACCATTCAGTTGTTTTTCACACTTACATCAAACACCCAATCCCAGTAATTTTATGCAAGAGTTGTGTGCAGAAACATGTCTGTTAGTGACTGTTTTTAAGCTGAATAAATGCACATGCGATGTGGCAATGTAGGCTGATAGCAGCAGGAGAGTGTTTTTACAAAAAGCAACTCCACCGGGCGGTGCGTTGCATCAATTATTTTTTTCCCCGTTGAACTTTTTTAACATTTTGTCATAAACTTCAATGTTTTACTGGGGGTTTATGTGATAGATCAACATAGCACAGTGCATAATTTGAAAGCAGAAGCAAAAGTTTACATGACACAGATGTGTCGTCATAGTCTTCAGACATTTTTGTCTTTTTAGTGTTTAAAAAACAAAACTCAACCTCAGTCAAACTGGTTCTTTCACTGGTTCTTTGTTTGCCTTTAGTTCTGGTTGTGTGTTTAAGATCAATGCTCTGCTGGAAATTCAAGCTTTGTTTCAGTCCCGAGTTACTTACAGCTTCTGTCAGGTCGTCTGCCGTTAGTCTCATCTGTCATCCCTGTCTCTGCTAAAAATAAAAAAGTATAACATTTGTGGGATGCTTCCATCCTTGTGTAGATGGTGTGTTCAGGTTCAGGTGCAGAATTGGCTTTTGAACATATACACACTAACTAATTCAACAAATTAGAATATTATTGAAGATCCATGTTGTTGTAAGAACCTTATCACTAAGTGGAACACATTATGTGGATTAATTACAAGCAAACAGATTGATGTTTGAAAGCCTCTATTTCTGTTAATTGTGATTATTTCCCACTTACAACTAATGAAAACGTACAATTTAAAAATAGAGTCAGACCAATAAAAAAACTGAAATGCCGTCTTAATGAGACATATGTTTCTTGGAGGTTGTCGCTGTCAAAAAAGTACTTTTAATCTAACAAACAAGACACATCAGGATGTATATTCTGACCTACTGAATACGACCGTATAATGTTCACCGTTTTCCATGTTTTCTGTGGAGGCTTGGGACAAATTGCAAATGGGACTTCCAATTGCTTCCTACAGTTAATTTCTTCTTGCTGTAGTTTTTAAAGGACTAAAATGACTAATATAAGTACATTCTCCCACCTGAGCTGAAGCTGAGTGGATCTCTGCGCCTCCTCCAGAGTTACCACAAGCTTATTTGGTGGCTTGCGATTATTAGTATTCCATAGCAGACACCTGCAGACTTTACACAACATCTGTACCTACGATACCAATCAATTGCACTCAACTGGAGCGTGCAACAGGTCGCACTGCATTTTATTTAGGGGCGTCTTGGTAGTCTGAATACAAATGCACACCACACTTTGCAGATTTTACTTGTAAAAACAAAACTTTGAAAACCATGTATTCATTTTATGAATTGCTTTGTGTCGGTCTGTCACATAAATTCTCAATAAAGTAAGTCGAGGTTTGTGGCAATAACAAGACAAAGTGTGGTATTAATACTTGCAGTTCGCTGTAAAATATCTTGCACTGCACTCTGTCTGCTTGCAGCTCTTGTTTATATTCCGACCAGCAAATGTGTTTACCGCTCTGCCTCTTTCATCCAAACGTCCAAAATCCATCAAATTTGTTCCAGTCTAGAAGTCTGTTCAGGCGGCAGACAGCCGTCAAAGCCCGAACCCGGCCGCACGCCTGTGATGTGTGCTGCGAGTCATCAGGCTTTTGAATACTAATGCAGCAATATTGATTTATCTCTCTAACCATCTCTCTTGTTTCCTTCCTTTTCTGCCTCTAATTATTCCGACCCTCGCTCTTTGTTTCGCGGGAAGCAGCAAACCTGACAGGTAAGATTATACCGATGTCGGACTCTTTTGTTCTTTTTTAACCTGCGGCAATTACATGCTAACCGTACACCGTACAGAGAAATTGAAGAAATCCGTAAAACACAGCGAGAGCTTTTGCGCTTTTTACTTTACTTGAGTGGAAACGCTAATGATGCCGAGTCAGACTGGTTAGGTGTAATAACTGATTTTTTTTTTTTTTTTCCTCTCCCATTACCGGTGTCTCATCAGCAAGCGCAAAGACTCTGAACCAGGAACCAAGAGCCTTTTGAGCAACGCGGAGATGATGGCTCATCACCCGACGGACCCCGTGGAGATGAGACGCATCAATTTCCAGACTCCTGGTATGAAGCCTGCGCAGACGTGCGCTCCAGTTTTTGCATGATGAATTCAACTTCCAAGGGCTCATTTAGTTTAATTCATAAATAAAATATTCAAAATATTCATGCAGCTAATTTTATCCACTGTAAAAAAAAAAAAAAAGAGAAAAAATTATGCAGACATGACTTCAAAAGAAAAAAAAAAGTTGCTCCCCACTGGAGCAGCTCATACCTGGCAGCTTTGAGATCAAAAATGGCCGCTGCCCAGGTAGTACAGTCAGTGATTAGTCACGTCTGAGTCACAACGTTTGTGTCAAAAAATCTCATCACGTCCGTCCGCCCACGTCCCACATGCCAGGCTGCCGGAGAGAGGCGTCGGAGCTCCTGAAGTTAAAATAAAATATGTGTCGTTGGTTAATAGTGATCATTTGAGGAAAAAAAAATTTAATTAATGGCTTGCCATATCTGGAGAGATCTGAGAAACACCTTTCTGTAGTCGTGTCCAAGGATGCTCCCTTTCCCCTGCCTTCCTTGGCTTTGCATTCAAGTCACATGAAAGGAGTTAAATTACGGTTCTTGCTCTGTTCATGGCTGCGGCTTGCCGCTGCTACTGCATCTTGTTTTGAGGAGGTGTCGGGATCTGTCAGCCCGGAGAAAGGTTACCTGCCAGCTTACGTAAAAAAAAGGTCAAAAAAGACGCATTCGCTTTTATTTAATCAATAGATAAAAGCTTTAACTCTTCTATTTTTACATGTTGTCGGGAGGCAAAGAAAACCCCCGCAGACCTCATCGCCTCGTCTCTTCGCTTTCATCACAAGACTTTTTATCCTCCATGTGTGGCAGCAACCTTGAGACTCCTTCCTCGCCCACTCCTTCTCCTTCTTCTTCCTCTCCTCCTCCTGAGAGATTTGTTCTTTTGAGACGGCGCTCCGCGCTGCTGAAAACTCATCTCCAGCAGAAACAGTCCGGCTGTGTCCGGGCCGGGGTCGCCGTGGTCGTGACGCGAGCAGGGTTTGTCGTGGTTAACCTCTGCGAGGGGGAGAAAATAAAAAATAATAATAATTTCGGTCATTTCGAAATCGGAAAAACATCCAGGGCGCCTTCATTTTGAAGGCGGAAATGTTGCCTTGATTCATTGACGTAGCCGCTCGCCATTTTTTAAATGAGGATGGATTGCTCTGGCCTCACTTTCCCCTCGCCAGCTGTGAAACAAAATTACCGAAGGAGCCAGAGGTAGCTTCCTTTACGTGCGCTCGCTCAACCCCCCTAATTAGGGCGCTGTCTGTGTTTGTTTTCGCCAAGTCACCGCTCCTCCAAACATGGAAAAAGCAATTTATCAAAACAAATAAAAAATAAAAAAGATGATAATTCCCAAACAAAAGCCTCGCCTCACTTCGCTCTGTCCTCGCACATGGATCATAATTGATTTTCTGCCTCAGCGTGCTTCTTAATGGCATGTGATGTCGCCGCTTTGTGTAATTATCCTCACATTGTTGCATGAAAAGTGAAGCCGATCTTCAGTAATTTGGGTTGTTTAGTTGGATGCGGCGTCACACCTCTGACCCCCGTCCGTGTAACGCAGGAATGATGAGCCACCCCCCCATCCCCATCAGTGAGCTGGCTGAGCACATCGAGCTGCTGAAAGCCAACGACAACCTGAGACTCTCCCAAGAGTACGAGGTGAGCAATACATCATCGTTTCATATGCATAAATAAATAAGCAGACGACGTCCGTCGCTCTTTAGAGATGCCGAGGCCTGATGCGCCTCCGCCTCATACACAAAATGTTATTGAATGCTTATCTGTTTGCAGGTTTATGTTCATTATTTACTCAGCGACACGATTTATTGTCGTTACTTTCCATTGTGCCGTTCAAAAACGACAAACAAAAAAATCGTGTTGTTTAAACTATTTTCGAATTTTAAAGCGTTACAGCGACAAAGTTCTGCAGGTTATTTTTATATTTGGTTAGATCAATGTGTTGTAGTGAAAAAATATCAAGTGGAAAGAAGATGATTTGTTGATACATTTCTTATTACAAATAAAAGTCTAGAAAGTTTGGGTTTTTTTGTGTTCGTCTTCCATGAACCAGCGCCTTCTAGCGCCACCTTTTGCTGCTGAATGTCTTTTGTTTCCACCAGCTTTAAACATCTGGAGACTGCCTTTGTTTATTTTTTTGTTGTTGTTGGTGGTGGTTTTTGTTTTTGCCAATTTTTCTTTATTCCTACTGAAAAAAGCACCATGATTACAGGGAAAGTGCAGGTTGAGTTTTCCGCCACACGTTGCATTTTGTATGCAAAAGTTACACTTTGGTCTCATTTGAGCAGAGCACCTTCCTCGTGTTTTCCTTGTTCTCGTTGTGATAAACTGCAAATGAGACTTCTTATTGCTTTCCTTTTTTATTCTGCCACTCTTCAACAATGGCCTGTTTTGTAGACCGCCTCCCATACGACTTGTGGCACAATTTAAAGAGCACTTGTCATGCATTTCCTTTCAACATTAGTTCTTACCTCTCTATAAAGGCTAGATTTGTGGCGGGCACAACTAGTAGTTGTCTTCTCGACAGGTACTTCCACCTGAGCTGTGGATCTCTGCAGCTTTTCCAGAGTCAACTACAGGCCTCTTAGCTGTTTCTCTGATTCATGCTCTCCTTTCCCTATGTGCCTTTTTAATACCTTTTGTGTGTCCATGTGTTTCTTTTGTGATTAAAGGACCTCATTTTTTGTTTTACTTTTTACACTTCAGAACAACGACAAACTTGAATCTCAAATCGGGGTGTTATCAGTCGATCAAGTTTCAGCAGCAAGACAGTTCAAAGTGCTTTGCATCATAAAAACCACAAAAATAAAGTCACAAACACAACATACAGTCACCAGCTGAGAAACAAACATTAGATTTTATTATGTATTTAGAGCTATTTTATAGCACAATCAAGTAACTATGTTATCTTTAGTTGTTGTAAATATGCTGTACATATCAAACCTGACTTAAAAGATGCCTCGAAATTGGCCTCTGTCACTTTAAGAAGCTCCTGCTGTTTCCAACAGTCATCACAACACATTTTCTCAATTTTTCTGTCAACAACCATTCTTAGGAGCGTTGAACTGAAGTAGTTCCTACGATGAGATTTAAACTTTTCCTCAACTGTATCCTTGACCTATCTGCTGTTTTCCTTGTTCCACAGAAATCTTTTGTTCTCTAATGTTCCCTAACAGTGACTTTGCATAACATCTGGATTTACATAGAGTTAAACTGACACGCAAGTGGAATCAGTTTATGTACTAAGTCGCTTTTGCAAGCTGTTATTTGAAGTGGATTGTATTTATTTTATACAAAATAAATAAAGTTTTTTTTTGTGTGTGATCTTTTTAAAATCTTTTTGTAGGCAAGTCAAAATTGAGAAACAAAAATACAATACTGAAAGAAAAAAGAACAGGATGAAAGTAGCACAGAAATAGTGGATTTTGTGTAGAGGCAACGATTGCTGCTTACACAAAACCACAACATAATCTGCTAAAGTTTGTGGTGGAATCGTGACGACATAATGCCTCTTTTAACGAGCGATGTCCGTTTTCTCTTCCAGTCGATCGACCCCAGCCAGCAGTTCACCTGGGAGCACTCCAACCTGGAGGTGAATAAACCCAAAAACCGCTACGCCAACGTCATCGCGTACGACCACACCCGAGTCGTTCTGGCTCCCATAGACGGTGAGTTTTGTCCGAAGACGGCAGCCGGGGGGCAAGAAGTGTCTGACGGGAGAGAGTCTGAACAAATCTGAGCTCGCTGTGTGAACTTGGCAGACGTTTTCAGAGGGAGAGGGCGAGTGAGCCGCTGCGTGATAGGTGAAATCTGAAATTTGCAAACACTGCCGTGTGCACTGGCATGAAACCCACAAACACCGGCGAGTGCATTCGAGTGCGGCCGTCCCCTCTCCGGAAACAAGAAGCCGGCGAACGAACGGGCTTGATCTGAGACTCATGAATTTGCAGCAGAGCGCTGTGTTTGTTTTGCCGTCGCTCCGTGAAAGCCGCGGCTGCCAAAAACAGCCGTTTCGTTTGATCGCTTGATGTCATACCAGGAGGTTAATTTAGCGCGGCACTTATGCAGATTGCCGCTTTTATCGAGAGCCTCACGAAGGGGTTTTTTGTTTCGCAGGTATCCTGGGGAGTGACTACATCAATGCTAACTTCATCGACGGGTACAGAAAGCAGAATGCCTACATCGCCACCCAGGGGCCCCTGGCGGAGACATTCGGGGACTTCTGGAGGATGGTGTGGGAGCAGCGAACCGCCTCTGTCGTCATGATGACGCGGCTGGAGGAGAAATCTCGGGTTAGGAAACCGGGCCGTTACCCAGTGACCTAAATGCACACTTTGCTTCATCTCAAGCACTGAAACACATTGATCTACTTTACCAGCGTTCAAAATTTCCATCCTATTTTTACCTTATGTGTTTGTACCTCCGACAGATCAAGTGCGATCAGTACTGGCCGAGTCGCGGCACAGAGACATACGGGATGACCCAGGTCACGCTGCTGGACACGATGGAGCTTGCCACCTTCTGCGTTCGCACTTTTTCCCTGCATAAGGTAAAGCGCTTTGCTCACTTTCGACTTTACCCGTCCTTCATTTTGAATTATTTGCACCGAAACCTTCTTTAATCCCCCCGAGGTTGACGTCTGGACTCCAGGTTGACATTGGACTCTCGTGAATTACTGTCATCGCCGAGCAGGCGGTGTTTGTGGATAGGCAGAGGCTAATAGATTGGTCTGGGTGTTGTGGAGCGCTTAAACCAGGCCACGGTCCGTGTGTCAGGGGCTGAGATGCAATCAGTGCTAGAAGTGGAGCGGTTTCTTCAACGCAGGGCTCATCTAGGACCGTCAGTCTGCCGTGTCCCTGTGGCCTACTTAGGAGCACCAAAAGTAGGCCAACTGTAGCTTCCCAGCACTGCTTCTCTATATTTTGGTGATTTCTTGTGAAACATCCAAGTGCAGAGCGTGAACGATTTAAATATTTACAAATGCTGTCGTTATTCATGTCTCCTTTTTTTTTTGTACGCGTTTTAGATTTGTTTTAAGAAAGGATGATTTGTATGTTCCAGTGGGATGTTTTTTTTTTTTTGCTATCGATTGCCATCGTTGGGTGAATCCGTTATCCTTTCCTGAAGTTCCTATGTTTCTAAACCCCATAAACTTTTTCACATTTAGTCACATGATTATGACTATGAATTTTGTTGCATTTTATTAGTATTTTTTGTCTGACAGACTTTGACTCAGTTCTTTAAAGAACCACCTTTCACTTCAAGTCCCTTCCACATTTGCACATCTACAAATTGATCATTCTCATTCTTTTTTCAAAAACAGAGAAAGTTCAGTCAGTTTGGATAAGAGACTATGAACTAATTTAGTTCTGGACTTTTCCTGGGCTACTCTAATAAACATACTGGCTTTAATCTCAAACTCAGACAGAATATGTATGGTGGTTCTCCTGCTAGAACCCTAAGTACACAACATTCCCAAATCTTTTGCTCTGTCTGCCGTAATAGGAAAAATAAAACAGAAAAATCAAACTACTAGAATAAAATTCTAATATTATGACTTTGTTTTTCGTCATACGAGAGTAAAGTACCAACTTTACTCTCGTATTGTTTAGACTTTTTTTTCTCGTCCAACTTTATTCTTGCAGTATTATGGCTTTTTTGTAGTACGACGTTTTTCTCTGAATATTATGGCTTTATCCGCGTAATTGTATTTAGCCTTAATGCTCAGTCATAATCAGATCAAACTCTATTTTTACTAGCAGGCATAGTGTGTTCATGGAGGTGTCCTGTGTTAGTTTTACAGCAAACATGGAGTTTTGCAAGTTGGCCAAATGTTCAAAGTTTGTAACAAAATGTGAAGAAAAGAAAATTAAGAGGTATAAATACTTTTGCAATGCACTGTAAATCCAACCATCATTATAAATAAGTTTGGGTTTTTTTATATTTATTGTACTTGCGCTTTCAGTCATTCAGGCATGTAAAGATGTTTTTTTTTTTTCCCATGCGTTTCTCCTGTCAGAGTGGCAGCAGTGAACGGAGGGAGGTGCGTCAGTTCCAGTTCACCGCCTGGCCCGATCATGGCGTGCCTGAATATCCCACCCCCTTCCTGAACTTCCTTCGCAGGGTAAAAGCCTGCAACCCTCCTGATGCCGGACCCATCATTGTTCACTGCAGGTGTGCACACACATTCAAAAAAAAACAAAAACAAAGATGCAAAATGACAAGAAAGAAAATGTGTCCGTTTCACGGCTTTCGCCGATTTTTCATTTCAAGCACGCTGCAAAAAGTTATTGTTTTCGCCTCTTTCCATCAGCGCCGGCGTGGGTCGCACCGGCTGTTTCATCGTCATCGACGCCATGCTGGAGCGCATTCGGCATGAGCGCACCGTGGACATCTACGGCCACGTGACCCTCATGCGCTCGCAGAGGAACTACATGGTGCAGACGGAGGACCAGTACAGCTTCATCCACGAGTCCCTGCTGGAGGCCGTGGCCTGTGGGAACACGGAAGTGGCAGCCCGCAGCCTGTACTCCTACATGCAGAAACTGTCCAAGGTGGAGCCTGGCGAGCACGTCACCGGCATGGAGCTGGAGTTCAAGGTGGGGAGAAAAATGCCAAAGGGCTTAAGTGAAACTGTTGGAAAATGACAGAAAAACACCTGAGTTTTCTGACTTTTTTTTTCTTATCATGTCGTCAAGATGTGTTTGTGAACAAACAGGCTTTTTGCACTGATTTTATATTCATATTGTCTCCTGCATTTATGATTTTCTCTATCAAAATCAAAGTATGTTTTGTTGTTTGAGGACCGACTGATAAATGTGCACAAAAAAAACCCAAAATGGTACATTTCACCGCTTTTTCTGGCCCTCCTTTATCAGCTTTTTACACTGATACTAATAAATAATTGATCTCTCTTTTTGTATTTTCATGGAAATTCATGTGAAACATGTCATTAATTATGAATGAAAGAATAAGTAATGAATGTCAGACAACTTAAGTCCAGTCTAAGATAGATTTTAAAATAGAATAGAAAACAAAATTAAAAATGAACAGACAGACCTTTTAGTTGCTAAATAATCAAAGTTTTTAAACTCATAATGTTAATTTCTTTCTCATTGCAGCGTCTGGCCAACACCAAAGCGCACACGTCGCGGTTTGTCACAGCCAACCTCCCTTGCAACAAATTCAAGAACCGACTGGTGAACATCATGCCCTACGAAACCACTCGCGTTTGCCTGCAGCCCATCCGCGGCCTGGAGGGCTCCGACTACATCAACGCCAGCTACATAGATGGATACAGGTACGCCGCGAACGCTAATCTGACCCGACCCTCCTGTCGTTTCGGCGTTCTTTGATAAGTGACCGGATCGGAGGGCTTTTCACCGCGGCCCTCTCATCTGTCATGTCGCGTCAGATCTGTCATTACTCTGTACGCTCTCCCACGATTTGTCTCGTCGCGCGGCGCTCGCCTCACTCCCCGCGACGGGGACGGACAGCGAGGGCTTCCTGATGATTCAGCCGTTCCAAGTGGTTCTACGCTCGTGTTTTGACCGCTCTGCGTCTCGCCTGAAGCCTGACCCAGTTTTTAGTGAGATGCTTGGCAGATGAAGAAATGGGCGGGGGGGGAAACGGAGGGAGACGGAGGGAGGTGGCTTGATAATAATATTGTGTGTGTGTGTGCGTGTGTGCGTGTGTGTGCGTGCGTGTGTGTGTGTGTGTGTGTGCGTGTGCGCGCGCGTGCGTGTGTGTGTGCAGGCAGCAAAAAGGCTACATTGCCACCCAGGGTCCGCTTGCCGAGACCACGGAGGACTTCTGGAGGATGCTGTGGGAGCACAACTCCACCATCGTGGTCATGCTGACAAAGCTGAGAGAAATGGGACGGGTAAGGACGACGAAATGACAATTCTGAAAATCATGATCAAACATTTTTTGCAAACAAAACTCTGAAATATGTGCATTTGTCTTTTTTTTTTTTGGCTGCTTTACTTTACTCTGTGGCACCCAGGTAAGACAAAAAGAAAGCTATTTATTTCAGAACTTAGATAATTAGAAAATATAGCCCAACCTAACTGTAATAAATAATAAAAACCTTAGAGGGTTGATGGAGAACAAACCCCATGAAGATCAAGGAACACAGCAGACAGGTGAAGAGGTTATAAAGGTTATAAAAGGTGTGGAGGGAGTATTCAGAGAAGCAGCCAAGAGCCTCTGGTGACTTTGCATGAGCTGCAGAGACCAACAGCTCAAGTGGGAGAATCTGTCAACAAGAAAACCGATGGTGACGCTCTTCACAGATCTGGCACTTTATAGAGCAGTGCCAAGAAAAAGTCATAGTTTCAGTTTTTTGCGAGCTAATTAGCTGCTGTGGTCACAGGAGACGGAGAATAAACATTCAGGCCTGTTTGGCCGAAACGTGATGGGCAAGAAAAAAACTCTCGTTGCCCCGAACACGTTAAACATCGGTGGTGAGAGCATCATGCTCTGGGATGCTGTTTCCTCAGCAGGGACAGGAAAAATGTTGAGAGTTTTAAGGGAGGAAAGGTGAAGCTGAATATGGTGAAATGCTGGTCCAAAAATTTTAACGGGCTGCAGAAAGTGAGACAGAAGAGGAGGTGCACCTTTCAGGTCAACAATGCTCAACATACATCCAGATTAACAATGAAATGGTTTAGATCAAAGCATATTCAGGTGTTAGGGTAGCTGAGTCGAAGTTTGGATCTAAATCCAATTGAGAATATGTGGCAAGACTGCAGCTTCAGTCTGACTGAGCTTGAGCTTTGCCAGTTTCAAGATGTGCACCAAAATGTTCTTCTACAAACTATTAACTCAAACGGGCTAAATCGAAACGGAAGCTTCAGTTTTCTGATTTTTATGTGTACAAAAAGAAAACCCCGTGTTTTCCATCCTGTTCATGCTCTACTTGTGTGGGTCTCTCATATTTTACATAAATAAAGACAGTCAAGCGTTATAAGCATTCTCTCCAAGGCACTGCTGCATATTAATAAACACTTCACACCTTCCGGCACCCCTCCCCTTCACCTCCCCTCCCCCCCTTCACCCCCCCCGTGTTTCACGATTCATCAAACTCCAATTGTGTTTTTTGCTCTTTCAGGAAAAGTGTCACCAGTACTGGCCCGCCGAGCGCTCCGCCAGGTACCAGTACTTTGTGGTTGACCCGATGGCAGAGTACAACATGCCCCAGTACATCCTGCGGGAGTTCAAAGTTACAGACGCCAGGGTGGGTTTGCGATCACATACTCCTCGCTACTGCACGTTGAGTCCAGGCAGCGTGATATTGCACTCCTCGATTTTTGTCTATTCCTTCGGTGTCGTTGGGGGGGCGGCGACGCGAAGCGTGTCCTATCGACCCGGAGTGTGTGTTTGCTCAGCGAGTGTTTTGTATGCGAACGTGCGTGTGTGTGTGCAACACGGCCTGTTTGCACGTATTGACAAGATGCTGCAGGCCATGCATTCGACCATGCTGTCTCCAGATAATCTTGACAACACGGGCGTGTGTGTGTGTGTGTGTGTGTGTGTGTGTGTGTGTGTGTGTGTGTGTGTGTGTGTGTGTGCATGTGCACGTGCCAGTCATAGATAACTCCAGTTAAGCCTGTCCTGCAGTGACGCCACATTGACAGATGCTCTATTGATCTCCATTAAGGGGGAGTCGGAGAGGCTGAGCAGAAGAGAAAAGATGTAATTGCCTACTGAGTGGCTGACAGAAGCAGACGTACTGACGTTACAGCTTCAAGTTAACCACAGCTAACTGATCCCGGGTCAGATAACAGTAATCATTAGCAAGGGAAAGAAAAAAAAAAAAAAAGGATGTTGCCTGGCAGAGCATCTTTTCTCAGTCAATACAGCAAGAAAGTCTGGAAATAGTCATTCTGAAATGATCCCCTTGAATCAGCAGCGACTGCCTGCTTTCACGATAGGCATTGTGTGTTGAAAAGAGAAACCGCGTCGGCTTTTTAAATCACTCAGGTGTTCTGGTGAAAACGTCTCTTATCGTTGCCGATCCGCCCCGCTCCCGCAGGACGGCCAGTCCAGAACGGTACGTCAGTTCCAGTTCACCGACTGGCCCGAGCAAGGCGTGCCGAAATCCGGAGAGGGCTTCATCGACTTCATCGGCCAAGTGCACAAAACCAAGGAGCAGTTTGGCCAGGACGGACCAATCGCCGTTCACTGCAGGTATGCCAGCTGCTATCCTCCCTGAAGCTGATCGTTCGATATATACACACATATATATATACACATCCCTTTAGTGTCACGCCGAGGAGTCTGGCGCCCTTCAATCTGCTCTGGCATGTTTTTTTTTTTCCATTCCGACTGCAGCGCTGGTGTGGGGCGGACAGGTGTCTTCATCACGCTGAGCATCGTCCTCGAGAGGATGCGTTACGAGGGCGCAGTGGACATCTTCCAAACTGTCAAGATGCTGCGGACACAGAGACCGGCCATGGTGCAGACCGAGGTGAGCTCGAGAACACGACGTCGTCGTGACCTGATGTGTAGCAGAGCGTACAGCAGAGTCACTTCCTGAGGCTAACGCGAGTCGGACGCTTCCCGTCGGCTCTGGAGCAGAGCGGAAATCGTCAGGGACCGAGCGTATTTGGAGGCGCACTCGGGACGAGATCATTACATGGGTTTCAGCCGAAATGAAGCAGGAAAAAAAAGGGACGCGTCTTTAAGATCAAATCATCTGACGAGCCTCTCAATTAAAAGCTACTTTGCTCCGTATGATTGAGAGAGTGGAGTTTGACACTCAGAGCAAACCGTAAGATTTGGAAAGTGAATTTATGTAGACAGTGCTCTACGAGAGCAGCATGTATCGACTGAAACTTTGGATTCAAATGCCATTTTGAAAACATTTGGAAACATTAAGTTTAGCAAAGGCGTTTTTTTTTTTTTAAACAATATTGTAAGTTTTGAAAGGTTTTCTTTCTTTTATTGCGGCTGCTGATTTAAAAAGACAAACAAATTAAAAGGAATTCACTCTTTATTTGCTAAATATACAATGAAGATAAAGCACAACTTTGAAAGTTACAGGTACAAGATTCATGTTAAATTGCTTTAAAAACATCTTGTCAGGAAAAAAATAAACATAAATTGATTTAACTAAAACCAGAGCATAAAATCAACAAATTTACAAGAAATTGGACAACTATTCTCCACTTTATACATTTGCAGGAGAGGAAGGATTTCTCTGAGTCAAAATATGAATAAACTAGGCTTGGCTCGAGATCTTTGTGCAGCATGCAGCACTTTTTCCGGTGTGGTTTGAAAGCGCTCATTTGGAGTCTTTTAGTCGAGACCCCTGTTTAATCCGCACACGGCGCGGCAGCGTAAAGTTTTACTATGTTGAGCAACTCCATCCTCAACAGTTTTATAGCAGGAAAAGTTATTTTATTGAAAAAAATGATCTCAGCTGGTCCAGCTTTTGAAACACCAGTGCTGTCTTGGGAACTCTTAAGTGCAATAAATAGGGTTAGTACTGTGAAAAGTATCTTCCACTTAAAAGTGTTTTTTTTTTCTCTCTTTTGCCTTTTTTTGGTCACATCAAACCTAGATAATCTGGGTAGATTAAAAAGAAAAAAAAGCATCTTGCAGATCTGGACTGCCTGTGGCTTGTTGTTGATATCATGTTTTCTAATTAATAAATGACATAATGATTTGAAAACTACATTTTGTATGCTGCTGCTTATTTCCTATTAATGACTAATTGTGTAAGAAGTCTGAAAATTTGAATTATCAGTAATTATTATCGGCATTGGCTGTGGGATTTTGAAATCAAACATATACTTAAGAAACATAATAGACAGTTTTTTAATACACAGTTGTTTGCTTGCTTTCTTTGTCTACTCCTCAGGATGAGTACCAGTTCTGCTATCAGGCTGCTCTGGAGTACCTGGGTAGCTTTGACCACTATGCAACATAAGAGAGAGAGAACCACACATCCACCTTTCTGCTTCAACAAAACGACAAACGACACGAGAGAAGGGGAGGAGGGGGTGGTCCAAAAAACGGCGACAACATTCAACTTTTCCTGGAAGCGAGACTTAAAGACCAATTCTGCACCGACTAGCGACAAAAACACCATCAAGAGTTCTCTTAGCAGCGGCCGAGCTCGCCAGCGCTTTCCCTGCCGGGCGAAGAGACTATCCATGTGTAATCCATATACTTACCTCAGTGTTCCAGTGTGAAGGACGTATAAATACATGTGTTGTGGTCAGCTATCTCAAGTATGAACCAGTGAAATACAAAAGGTTTCCGAACAGGAGCTACGCTACTCTATGTGTGTAAAATACAAAAAAGATCTAAGAGAAAAACATAAAAAACAAAACAAAAAAAACAACAACAAAAAAAACAGAGCCTGGATATTTGCTGCACCCTAAATGGGCTTTTTATCCTCAACTTTATATCTATTAGTTTGATGTACTTAAAGGAGTAACAAGGTGAACATTTCTTTGTGTCTGCGAGTCGACTTGGATTGCGTCCGCAGACCCAACAGCCCCAAGGACTTTGTGGCTCGTTCACCAGATGCACAGTGCCAAGACAAAGCCGCGCAGCGCAAGCGAGAACTGTGGCCTATAAGGAGGCATGGCTCCTATTTGTTACCCAGCACAACGACAGAGCAGTCAGAGAAGAAGTCACGGCCCTTGTTCACCGGCCCCCAGAGTCGTCAACGCCCGGTTGAAGCTGACCCCGGGTGGGGGGGGGGGGTTCGCATTTAGAGCCCGTCGAGTCCAGAAAGCGGGCCGGGACCTGTAATGCGGTTCCTCGTCAACAATAGGTCCTGCTTGCTGTTTGCTATCGTCCGTGTTCATCGTCCATCTTTGCTCCCTCTTGAACGTCTGCCCCCCCCCCCATCGTGTCGGTTCAGCAGTGGCTTATCGAAAGAGATGCTCGCAGAAGAAGTGAGCTCTATGTTTCTCTCTCAGTTCGGTGTATTTTTTTTCTCGCTCATATCTGCAGGTCTTTTCCTGCGTTTTTGACGTTTTCCTTTGCCTTACGCAGACTTGGTTTTTCTCTTCGACACGCTGCTTGACGCTCGCGCATCGTTTTCAGAGCTTCTGCTGTTAAACGCCACGTCTTAATGTTAAGGACGAAAGCTTTGCCACGGTCATCTTCTAGTGTTTTCCTACTTGAATTTGCACTCCTTCGCAGTAGAATCATTCCTATATTTTTACTTGTCGAGCTTACCGCTAATGGAAGATAATGAAATATATTTTAGAAAAGGAGAAAGCTTGAGGTACAGTGCCTTGCAATAGTCAAAAAATTATGTATATTCATACCCCTTGAACTTCTACATCTTTTCTCAAGTTTTGACCGCAAACTTTCAACATATTCATATGCATTTGAAATTTATGTGACAGGACAGTAAAACTTAGTGCAACATGTGTGACGTTTTATGGAAAACATGCATGGTTTTTAAAACTTGTGTGTTTCTCCCAACAGTGATCCAAGTGGATCACAGTAGATGTTAATAAATACTGTGAAGATCACATTTGTGGGCTTCTCTTTCTCTCCACATTTATAAATTCCTCATTACAATAATCTGCATTCGTTTGCAACCAACCTGCCTGAGTTTTTTTTTTTTTTGGAATTGAGTTTTCAAATCTAGAAGCTGAAATTGTCCATGTGTCTTTACAAAAGAGTTCAAAGTCAGCCAGATGGAAGGAGTCTGCAAATATCAATTTGCAAGCTGTTTACTTCCATCCATCTTTCTTTAAACTGTTTTTTAATTTAAAAAAAAACATTTCCCACAGTATAACTCTGCCACTACCATGTCTCAAGACGATGGTTTAGTTTTAGTTTTCTGCCACAAATGATGTTTTGCACGCTGGCTACAAATATAGGTTTCATCTTACTTTACCGTTTCAGCTGACTCCAGATAGAAATTTGTTATGCGATTTATTTTTGACAAATCTGACAGCCGAGCATCATTTTTCCTTCCACTTCTCACTCAATGCTCCGCTTCCTGTTGCTCTATCACGTAAAACGCCAATAAAACACATAAAAGCTTGTGATTGCCTACAAAAACAAAAATGTGGGGAAATGACTTTTGCGAGGCGCTGTACGCTCATTTCCATTTCCACAGTCCTTCACAGAAACCCCATATATTTTTCTGTCTCGTTGATCCGTCTGTACAGAAGCTCCACCAGTCGATGTGAACCGCTCCGACTCCCGTGAAACGCCTGTGATATTGGTGTGAATCTTCGACCTAATTTGAACCCCGTAGTGCTGAAAGGGCACGTCGAGGTCCCGGTGTGAGACGTCCCGGCGGGCCCTCTGCGTTTGTACATACAGTCTGCCGCCAGAGTCCCACGCAGTGCCGTTCCAAACGGCGTGTTTAGAGTGGGACTGGACGTGATGTACTGCTTGTCGTCGCTGAAAAAAGCCTTATTGTTCTCGCTCACTTTGTCGTATTTAATTCATATGGTTTTTTAAAAAAAATATTTATTCTATTTTGTTATTTTCAATGATTTTTTTTTTTTTGTAAAAGACAACTGATAAAATTGTTTTCTTTTTTTTTTCTTGTGGTTTTACTTATTTATTTTTTTGGAGTATGACGTTGTTGCTTTTTGTTCTTTAAATTTTTTTATGTGCTTTTTTTTTAAAATGACTTGCTTTGTATTGAGAACGTATGCCCTCTGTGCAGGGTGCTATTTGATACTAATTACTGATGTCTGATTAGTTATAGAGATGGACATTAGAGGCAGAACTATCTAAAGTTTACAGGTGATGCCCCTTTGACCTCCCCCCATCCCCATCACCTTCTCCACCTCGCCTGATTTGACCTCCTATATGTAGCTGCAGCAGTGATGCGTTTAAGGGCATCTGAAAAGTTCGACATATAGATCAGAGTGAAATTCTCCTGATGTGCCGTTGGTGTTTAGTTTGCTTGAAAGCACAGAGTAGCAGGTGTATTTTCGACGGGGAGTGGGTACGAATCGTCTAGCTACACACGTTACACACGCACACACACACAGCCTCAGAGGTTATTGTCTGAATCTGAACTTCTTCTCATATGAACTCTATGTGTGGTCCTGAAGTCTTGGCAATGTTTGAACATATATGAAATATGTTACTCCCTCGATTTCTAATGATTATTGTGTCAAGAGAAATATATAAACAGGCACACGCGAAACATATAATGAACGTGTGGAGGGCCAGCTCTGATGATGCCATACCCCCTCACTTATGTACTTGTTCTTTCCTTTCGAACCATAGATGTAGATATTGTATCTTGAATTTGTATTAAAAAAAAGCGGGATGGTTGGATATACGGCGTTCCTGTTGTTTCTCTGTGATTCATGCCTGCTCCACTAGATGGAGCCAACGTCAGACGATACAAAAATGGATTCCTGTCACTGAAAACAATAAATTAATAATTCCAGTTTCAACACTCTACATAAATACATTTTTACAAATATATATTTTCAGACAGCTTTGGTAAACAACAGTGTGTTTTATTCAGTTGTAAAACTAAAAAGAAAAAAAAAAAGAAAGATGCGCTCTAGGAACTGATTTAAATCTTTGTTCTGCTGAAAACAGCACATTTTTATCATGTCTAAAATGCAGATCGTAGAGATGAATCCTTCAGAGATGCTAGTGATATGCTGGGGTGTGTTTCTTCTTTTTTTTTTTTGCAAGTCATTTGACTGTCTTAAAGGAATATAAATCAAATTTTTGAGGAGATTTTATTTTGTTACTTTTTAAATTGTTCCTTAAATTTATCTAAAATGGCACAAACAGCAACATATCAGGATAGCCTTCAAATGTGCCAATTTTATATTTTGACTCCTTGTTAGAAGAGTAAGATCACAAACCAATATATCTGAAATATATATTATATATTTTATTGTTTATTACGCTTTAGATTCATCTTTAGAATGGTCTTGGTTTTTATTATAGTCTTTCCACTCATTTTGTTTTCGTCAGACCAATGTTTTTTATCACTCATGTATTTCATCAGAAGCATCGGAGAGCAGAGAACAGATCGCAACATCACTCCCTTCAACTTGGGCAGAAAATCTGAGTCTTTGCAGTGGCTTCTGGGAAACATTTGAACTTAAATCTAATCAGATTGTGGAACATTTTTATATATGAAGGTTTGGAATCACAGGGTTTCTGTATTGTTTTAATTAAGTTGAGAATTTGAATTTAGCATGTAACGTGTAAGTATTGGAAAAATTACATATTTAAATGACAAAATCCTAATTGCTTTTAATAAATTCAGGAGATTTTACATCTATATATATATTTAAGTCCCATGCTTCACAAATACTTACTCAATCCACATACAAAAAAAAAAGTGTATTTCACTAGTTTCTACTGGTTAAACTTGATCTGGGTCTGGTAATAATCCTAAAAAAAAACACTAAAAGTGTATATTAATTAATCTGTTAATAAAACTTTTTCCTCAGTAGGCTACAGTAGTTTGGAGATCTCACCGGATCAGACTTCTCCCTCTCCGTGCAACCATGACGAAGGTGAACCAGAAACTTTCTTTCCACTACTTGTTGAGTCACATAACACAGAAGGATCTCTGAAGAAAATTTTATATTTTCACCAGCTGCTGCCAGTAGCTTGTTTAAAACAAAAAACAAAACGTTTTAGCAAATCTTTATTTTTGCTAAATTCAAAAGAATGACATAGTAAGACGTAAAAATACATGTTTTTGGCACACGGGCCATTCTTAAAGAGGTCACGCTGCTTTTTTTATGGTTATGTCAAGTCCTTGTTTCTGACACTGACAGCACGTTATTTGTTTCAAGATAATGGAAGAAAACTTTGAGATAACTTTTGAACCTGAAGAACTATTCATCAGAATCACCTTACATCATTGGGGAAAAGAAAAAAAAAATAATAACGGCGGAGCTTTTCCTCAAACTTCAAATCAAAAACACAAGGAATCTCGACCAGCTGATCGGTGATACAGAGATTAATCTTTAATTATCTGTGTGAGCGTGACACTCCCAGAATGAACTCAACTGAGCTCTGCATGTGTTTCACTTTTCTTTTTTTTTTTTACTTCACACAAGATGCAGGAAAGATTGGATATGCTCACACCACACACCCTTGTGTGACTAGACACTGCGGGTGGAAACAGTATTTTTATTTCCTGCTTTCTGCTCTGTTGAGCCGCTTCGTCGAGGACTTTCAGAAAGCCAGAAGGTTTCAAGGTTGTTCTTCTTGAAAAACATAAAATAAAAAATTAGAAGATCAAGAAATTCCATGTTGAGATAAAGTATCTGAGGCGGCCTTGGGTCGCAGTGTTGAATTATGGGCAATTAAAGTCTTAAGGTTGAAAAAAATATCACTGATAAACCCTTTCTTTAGTTTTGCAATGTTGCACACATTCTTTTTATTATTTTATCTCTGAATCCAAGTCATTTCTAAATCATTTTGTTCAGAAGAATCAGAGAATCCGCCAGATGACCCCTGGCATAGTAGCTGTGTCTGCAGTGGACGCCATCATGTGGAACGTCTGTGTTTCTCTGCCATCGTTTCACTGATGCTTATCTAAACAGCGCAACGCATTCTTCCTCACGCTGCTCTTCCTCTCTAAAAGACTGGCTCCGTGGCTTTGCGCTCTCTTTCGTATGAAGTTATTTATACTGAAATCATCAACAGCAACAGTTTATGTGAGTCACAGGGACCAACAACACAAGGTTCATTTAAAAAAACAAATGCTAGCATCAGATTAGCAGTTTGGCCTGCAGTATCTATGCCCTGTTTGAAGAGTCTTGTGTTCTGAACTGAACTGAGGTTCAGAATAAAGCTGTGCTGGAAAAAAAATAACCTCAGCTGGTCAACCATTAAGTCTGAAGAAGCTAATCAATTACGGTTTCATCAGGAAGACTCAGAGGTTTTTGCTAGTCTTTGTCGTATTCATATCTTTGTCAGCATGTGCAGCAAAAGCATTCTTAGCTCTGTAGCATTTTCACATTCTGTCATGTTAAAAGCAGGAATGTTCAAAGCTTGTGACTCAAAAAAAAAAAAAAAAGGAATAAGAAAAAACTAGTAAACCTAAACAATTATAAACATACCCAGGTATGACTATGGTAACTCTGAAGAACATATATCCACAAATCAGGTGGGTCAACGTGTTTATTAGAGATATTCGCTCCACATCAAATCATAAAAAAGTGGCAAAACAAATCCATTGCCGACAGAAAAACTAATGAAGATGTCATTTTGGTAATTTGCCACAAGACATGTAATGGTCAAAGCAAACAAAATGGAGAAAGACCCCCGGTCAGAAGAAGCTCTTTAAAAGTTAATGGTCTACATGTGGAATACTGTACATGAGCAGGAAAATTGTACATGTCATCCATTGTACATGTACATGTCATCAGGATAATGGATGCTTTTATTGTTGTTTATTTCTACAGCAAAGACACAAAAGCTGGTCAAAGTTGATGACAATCTGGATGAAGCTAAATACAAAAGCGACCAGAGTTCAAATCAATCAAATTTACTCCTAATATTTGCTGAAGACTGTTTTTCACATACGCTTTACATGCAGGTTGATTGAGCTTGAGGTATTTTGTAAAGAAGAATGGACCAAGATGTGCAAATTGGCAGAGGAAACTGCTGCTGGAATTATTGCACTTTCAATTGAGTGAAAGTTCAATAATATTTCGTTTCTAAACTAAAACACAACTAGAAAAGTAAAACTGGTAACATAAAAAAAATACAGTACAAATTCGTCACAGATCTGATTACAAAAAAAAAATATTTTAGTCAGCAGGATCTTTTTTTTTAATATAATCAGCTTTGGTTACCTCACTGCTGAATATGAAACTTTTCGTGTAAGCATTTGAGAAAACTGGGACTGTCTTTGGAAGCGGGACGTCAATCACTCTGATGCCTATCTGCGCAGGCCAAACAGGTTAAAAGGCTCGTGCGTGACTTGTAATGTGAAGGTTCGCCGCCATCTCCACATACCTTCTCTGAATGTGCGTGCGTTAGCAGGCCACGCCCACCGTCACAGATTTTACCTCCGCAGGCGTCCTCTGATTGGCTCGTTTGAAACGGCGCTTCCTCTACGCCTGTATCCCTCGAACAAGTGGGCAGTCACTCTTTCCGTCACCTGCTTATTTCCAAGCGACTTCCAGGAAAAGGAAAACACTGGACCACCAGGCGCTGAAGAGCTAATGAGTCTGCGCTGAAGTGAGAACATCATCGCGCTGTCTTGTTATTGGTGACTGACTACTTGTGTGGAAGTTGGGAGGTCTGCTTTTGTCATGACTCAGAAAAGCAGGAAACTCTCAGTGGGCAGTTCGTGAGTATTTCTCCTTTTTTTTTTTTTTTTCAATAAATAAATAAATTAAATGTGAACTGTAATTGTTGTATTGCTGTCAGGCTTTCGCGAGGCCTCTCGCCTTTTGTAAGGTCCGTCTTTTATGATGATGAATTGGTCCTTGGTGGTGGCTGATATATGTGACCAGACTCTGCGTTGCTTGGTTTTCAAAGTGAAACCAACCTCCAGGGATCCCTGCTGTTGCCCAGCGACGGCAGAACGACTAGCAATAACTCAAGAGATGCAGTGCCGCAGTCAGAAGCACGTATACTTCTCGGACTTTATCGCGTTTTGTCACGTAACCACTCCAAGCTTCAATCTATTTGCAAGGATTTTATGGGTATATAGGCCAACTCAAAGTTGTGTGAAGGTGGAAAAGTAAAAAGAAGCAGGGTTTATTTAGTCGTTTACTTGCATATTAAAAAAAAATTCTAAAAAGCTCCCTCTGCAGAACAGCTGACATTCTTTTGAGTTGCACTTCCACCGGCTTTTAGACACTGACATCTTCGCTCGTTCTTTTTTGCAAAGGAGCTCGGATTGAATGGAGAGCATTGCATTTTAATTCTACTGATCTAAGTGGACTTTGACGAGGCCATTCTAGCACATGACGTTTTCCCATTCCAAAGCCATTTCGCTGTGGCTCTTTTTGGGTTGTGGTTGTGCCTGAAGGTGGACCACTGCTCAGCTTGACGCTGCAAGCACATTTG
Source organism: Poecilia reticulata (assembly GCF_904066995.2). Lineage (NCBI taxonomy): Eukaryota > Metazoa > Chordata > Actinopteri > Cyprinodontiformes > Poeciliidae > Poecilia > Poecilia reticulata. Next base: position 12,421,383 of record NC_088846.1, read on the forward strand.
TCTCATAGTTTGCAGTCTTCCTTTGACATTTGCTTGTAGGCCAAAAAAGTGGTTGAATTTTTTTTTTTTATTATTATTTGCTCTTAGCTTCACTGAGTACACGGCTAAGAGTTGACACAGAAATTCTCAACTTAGGCCGTGAAACTCTGCAGCTCCTCCACAGTTGCAACAGTATGAGCAGGCACACGCAAATTTGTAACGGCATGAGCAGCAAATGTTCTAACTTACTTGGGATATTGCTTCGTAAACTAACATTGCTTTAAATTCTCCACAACTTCCGCATCGTCATAATGCAGGTTGTTCGCTGATTTGCTGAAACAAACCTGTGGTTAGATTATAAACAGATCATCTTTGTTTACTAGGTTTTATATATGGATATGAGAGTAAAGTGGAGTGAAGACTAATGCAAGTCGCACATTTCACTACTTTTATTATTATTTTTATTTAAACGGCATGTACGCTATTACTTCCAGTCCACAAATATTCCCTCCTTTGTGTTGGTCTATCACATAAAATCCCAATATAATAATTTGAACTTTGTGGAATTATAAGTGATGAAATATGAAGGGGAAAAAAAAATCAAAGGGTGTAAGTAGTTTTGCTCAGGGCTGTAAATTCGCTGCTGTGGCACTTCAAACACCTGCTTTGAAGAGCGGCGTTACCGACGGGCGCATTACACTGGATTCATAGAAACGAAACGACTCTCCTTGTGCCTGTTCGCTGTTCATCCATGCCTCCTGCAGAGCCGAACACGACTCTTTGTTGATGCTTTACAAGCTGTTTGTGTAAAACAAGCCGAATTCCTGTTTCTGTTTGAGACGGAACGATGAAGCTGAAGGTTTTAATGAAATGATGTTTGCTGTCAGCACACTGGATCCGCGCTGACGCCTCTAAAAATGCTGCGCCTCCAACTCGTGTTCCCATCAGCCATTTCATTTCTTTACCTTGTTTCGCATATCGATCTGAGCCGTTGCGAGGCTCATTTAAAAAAAGCCAGATCGTCCCTTTTTGACGTTTTTTTTTTCTTCCTGGATCAGAGTCGTGGACGAGCTCTCCCCTCTTTTCATGAAAAGAGGCAGCTGCAAGAAGTGCAGCCGGAGCCAGAGTCTGAATTTGGGGAGTGTCGAACAGCAGCAACAACAGGGCAGGCGGCTAATTCAAAGCTTCAGAATGAGCAACAGGTACCATGCACAACGCATTCAGCACCACACAGACATCCGGAAAAGTTCCAGTTGAGAGAAAACATCACATTTATTCTGAGATTGTGTGGCAATGCCGTGCATCCAAATGAAACGAAACGGTTTGTGACTTCAGGGACCAGACCACAGCAGGAGATTGTCTCAGCAGATCGGATGTGCTCACCATCACTCCTGTAAGTCAGATTCATGCTTTCCTAATCGTCTCAGTGTGTTGTTCCCTTTTTCTTTGCACGTGAAGCAAATATGTAAACTTGTAGCACCCCCCGCCCTCTTTAAAGCCATAAAGAGTTATGACCCAGATATGTAGCTCGAATTGAGATTTACACATTGTGATATCTGTGAAAGCTTGTATTGTCAAGAAATGGGGGAAAAAACATTTCAAATGTTAAGATTTTCCATCACATTTTAGGCCCAGTTATTTTATGTTTTGTCTCAATGCAACCTTTATCTTCCAACGTTTTCTGTTGGGATTGTATTTGACAGAGCAACACCAAGTATAATATTTTAAGGCATTAAAAAAAAAACTTCTCATCAGTCTGAAATCTGAATAGGAAAATCTTTTAGTAATCAGGGCGGAACATAATTGGGTGCTACGTAGAGATAATCTGATATTATAATCAGATAATATTTGATATTTTTAAAAAATTATTTTCAAATGACAATAGTGACACTTTAAATGAAATTGAAGTAATATATTGGACTGCAAGAAATATTATAATACTGAACTTTTTTAAAATGTATAAATTGTTGATATTCCCTTAAGGATGACTGTACTTGAAGTAGATGATTCTGAAGTTTGCAAAAAAAAAAAAGAAATACAACAAATGCTAAATTAATATATGACATTATAATATAAGTTCAAGAATTGTTTATGAAAAAGGCCCAGTTATTTTAAACCAAAAACAAATTCTCACATTTTATTGCCCATCACCAAAAGACCCTGTATGTGAGTTTAACTTTAGGCAGAATGCATTTTGCAAATTGGATTGACTTTCTTTATGGTTGCTCATGCATTCATCCTATTTTAAATGTCATGGGGTTTTTTTTTTTTTTTGCACAGATTTGTTTTGTCGGTGAGCCTTGTGGACGCCACTGAGTAGCAAATGATCGTTTTCCCTCCATTTCCCTTTTTTTTTTTTTTGCATTAACTGACGCATGCAGGTGGGAGTAGCTCTGAAAAAGCAGACGCTTCAGTAAGTTTGCCAATCTGGAAAATTCAGACATGAATTGAGCGTCGACAATGACTTAAATTAGACTGACTTTGCTGCTCGCTGGTATAGGAGACGATGTGAAGCAGTTTCCAAACAAGATGAACTCCATTTTCTGAAAAATGCTGTAGAAGCAGGACATTTTGAAGACTTCCTTTCATGGCATGACATCCCAGGAATGTGCATCAGTACCATAGGATCTCCAAAGGAAAAAAATAAATAAAAATGTGTGCAGGAACAGCCTCAAAGATACTTGCACATGGTCTCACATGTTTTAGATACACCTGCTCCAACACACCTGTGTCAATTGAATAAATGACCTAAATCAGATGCCATCAAGTGGTGCACAGACTTGTTAGTTACTCAGTAACTAATAGAAGGGAACTAATGTTAGTCATCATTATTTGTTCATTCTGATGTCAAATATTAGACCGAGTGTTTAACATCTATAAACTTCCCTAACGGTTTCAAAAATCTTATCTGGATAAAATATATATATATATATATATATATATATATATATATTCACGTCATTCACAAAAGTTGAACTAAATTGAATTGCTCTAAAGTTCCTATTTCTTAAAAAAAAACAAAAAAACATAGAAAAACAAATAAAATGAATTTGGATCTTAAATGGTAGATTTAAAATTTTTCATACATGATGTCAATGTCAAAGTATAAGAAGTAAATAATGACACAGGAGGAAAAAAAGCACTATATTGACCCAGTGTGTTGTACTATGCTTAATCTAGTCGGATTAAAAATGGGACTTTCATCCCCTATTTATGCAATTTTAAGATTAAGTTAGGTATTTTAGACAAGCCCCGCTTTTTAGTTTAACTTATCTGATTTTCTCCGTCTGCAGCAGGTTGCTGCATTCGTTGCTGCATGAAAACAATAAAAGACAATTACCTACTTTTATTATCTAATAACTAGAGGTGTGCCAATCGATCGGCCACCGATCATAATCGGCCGATTTCCGTGAAAAAGTGTATGATCGGTGATCGCCGATCACGGTCTCTTGTTGCCGATCACACAAATTGATCGCCTGCATCTCATTTCGCGAAGTCGTGTGGAACTATAATGCACTGAGTGAATGGGGAAGTTTGCGTGTTGCGGAAAATTACCTCGGGGTCAGGGGTGAAGCAGGTCAAAATGCATCAACACGACAAATTCAATATAGCATAAAAACAATGCCATACTTGACGGAGTTTGACTACATCGAGGCTCACTGCAGTAAAAAAAAGACATATGGAGGTAAAGCAGCGCACAGCTACAAACACTCACCCCGATTAGCATGACGGTCAGAAGGTTAAACAAATAACCTGGAAAATAATTTAAGTCTGAGCTGCGATGTAAGACGCTGGTTCTGCTCTCGCTGTTGAACCGCTGCTATGCACTACAGGTAGTAATATTTCATAGACGGAGCGCCGCATCTGCTCCACCTGGTAGTGACTCTCACACCGAACCTCTGTTTAAAACTGCAGCAACTAACTTAAAAAAAAAATTTAATTGCATACTCGCTGTCCTAACATGAGACAGATAATCTCTGAAAAAATAATCAATCTCCTCCCTGTTCTGCATAATTACTCCGCTCAATCAGAAACAGCCACTCAGAACTAGCAGTGATCAGCTAGCCGCCATGCTATCAGGAAGTTTTCTTTCAGTAACTCTGGATTGTTTATTCTAATGGAACCTGTATTTGCCTTTGAATGTTAAGTTTTATACTTGAATTTTTTGGCAATGTTGAGAGCTTTTATTTTTGCTCTTTGCATTATTTAGCCTCTTCAGAGCCTTCATACGTTTTCAGTCTGTTAAAGATAGTATTACTGATAGCAGTACAATTTGCACAATGCCTATTTTGTTTAGTTTTTTTCTTGGAAAAAGTTATTAAAAGCTTTTAGTTTTTGTCTAAATTAAGATGAATTCATGGTTCCTTTTTCCACATAATGTAACCGGTAGTGCTTATGATTAAAAAAATTATAATAATTATGTGATCGGTATCGGAATCGGCAGGAAAAAACCTGATTGGTACATCTCTACTAATAACACCAGGTAATACCTCAAGTGTTGGCAGTGATCTCAAATGTGTGCTACGTTTCAAGTTTAAGAGACCAAAATAAATGACTTTCTTCCCAGAAAGATTGTACTAAAAAGAGGTTATCGCTTGGCAAAAATCCCGATGTGTCCTTTGTCATCAGCTGCGATCACAAAAGTGCCGCCGCTGCTCCCGAGCGAGTATATGTTGCTTCCGATCCGAGTCCAACTTTACGTTTACACTGCACTTTGTGTCGAAAGGAAAACGTTCTCTGTTAAACTGCTCAACATCCACACATCTGAACAGCTGTTTGTGTTCCTCCGCAGAGCTACATAAAGTACAACAAAACCTTCCACAAACTGTTTCCAGAGATCCCGGCGGAGGAGAGGCTGACGCACAGTGAGTGTTCTCGCAATCACAAAGTCTGTTGCTCATTTACGGCAATTGATTATGGAAACGACTTCACGTCTTGACTTTTGCTCCAATTATCTCCGCTGTCTTACTTTTCCAATCGCTGGGCCTCCGGATGTGTTCGATTGCCAAAATGTCCTGCGGAGCCGCAAGCGCCTCGCATGGATAAATGATTCAGCAGATGTGCTCATGTTTCCCCCGGTGACCCTCTTTCTCTTTTTGCGCTTTTGTTGTTGCAGCGTTTACCTGTTCCTGGCAGAGGGAGGTCCTGTATCACGGAAAACTCTTTGTTTCGGAGAACAACGTGTGCTTCTACTCGTCTGTGCTGCTGAAAGAGACCAAGGTAATTCGCTTTGGTGCGTTTTTGACGTGAAACAAGAACGTCAGAAAAAAGTCAAAAATGTGACGAAAAGCCAAATAAGTTTCATGTACAAACCCAGTCGGTAAATTCGAATCTTATTGAAAATTCCACTTATTTCGTTAGATATGTTCAATGAGTGAAACACATTAATTATATAGATTAATCACGCACAGACCGATGTTGTAAAGCTTCCGTTTCTGCTAGTTTTGATGATTTTCCACTTGCAGCGGATGAAAACATAATGTTTATGATTAGAATATTACATCAGACCAATAAAAAAACCTTTTTAGTACAGATGGACTTAACTGAAAGTATGTTTAATACCTACATAGAGGTTGTTATTTTCAAAAAGTACGTTTAATCTGACTAATGAGATTTATGGGGAAGAAAATCCTAATTTAATGAAAATGAAAATATGTTCTCATTTACTGGAAGTGGAGCATTTCAGGTTTTTAAAGAAGTCTCCGACTTTAGCTTTATTCGTCCACAGAATTTGCTTTCGTCTTCTGTAGTCGGACATCCCAACATAAAAGTTCAGATTTTTTTGTCTTCTTCTCTTTATCATGTGGAGGTGACGCCTGTGACGTGTGAAGTTGTGTATGCACTGCTCTGCTGTTGGAGTTTTTGTGTAAAATAAAATTTGTTGTATAAATAAAATTCGGGGGGGGGGAAAATGCAGCAGTTTTTCCTCCAATTTTAGGAAGGTTTTAAAGTGGCCTAGTTAAAGTTGGAATCAAAGCTAACTGATGGATCAATTTAAAACGAATGACATGCTTGGAAAAAGAAGTGAGCATGATAGTTAGTTGTCACAAATATTTGACACAACTAGTAACTAGATTTTGGGCTCAATTAGCTTTTCACTTTTTCACAGGTTTTTTTTTTTTTTTTTGTTTGTTTGTTTGTTTTTTGAGAATCATCATTTGATAACCAGGCATCATTATGTGCTTACACAGCTCATCTTTGTCTCATATTTGTTGAAAAACAGAAGAAGTTTGTAAGCGGTCAAATCATTTCTGTAACTCTTTCGCCATCTTCAGCGGTTATAAGTCCCGATTAGCTGGAAGCTAAAGCTAACAGGTAGAGGAGCTGAGACCAAAGTGGGCTTCTACTTTTCTAAAGCAACGACAAACTAAGAAAAAAAAAAAGATCTACTTCAGGGTATTGAATGCCATTTTGAGAACCTTTTAAACCGTCACTTCCATCATTCCATCAAATCACTGCGTGATGATATTTCAGGGAATCCAAACAACAAAGCCCTTTTCCATTTTATCCGAAGGTGTTTTGCCTTCGCTGGATAAAAAAAAAGTTAGGTGCGTGACTCAAATGTAGCACAGCATCCAGAACTGACCTGCTTTTTTTTCTTCTTCTTCTTTTTTTTTTTTTTTTTTTTTTTTTACAGGTGGTGATTGCTATTTCCAGTGTGAAGGAGATAAAGAAACACAACCCAACCCTGTCTGTGCTGTCTGTGCTAACATCCGGCGGAGAGAAGGTCAGGCTCCGCTCACGCTTTTTAGACCGGCACAGTGTTTGGTATTCCATGCAGATTGCTTCGGGGGGCCTGCAGAGGAAAAATGTAAAGTCTACTGAAGCGACGTATTCCAGATATGTTTATGTTTGGAACCGATAAAGTCCCAATTACTGGGACTTTGATGCCTTTTGTAACTGGCGACGAAAGCCGTTCAGCATGTTTAACAGAACACCTATGAGTTGTTTTGTGCAGTTTGAGCTTGAGATGCAGTAGGTGAGACATGTTTCCTCCAGGAATTGATATTTATGGCCTGACTCCATTATCTCCCTCAGTTTTGGCTCCAGCTAGTAAAAAAAATCTATGAAAATTAAACATTGAAAGAGTAGTGGGGGAAGAAGGGAAGATGGAAATTAACGCTAATTCTCTAGAGTAGCGGTTCTCAACGTGGGCGGTACCGCCCCCCAGGGGGCGTTCAGAGGACGGCAGGGGGCGCTGGTGGACATTTTTACAAAAGGGGGGCGCTGGGATGCCTTCGGGGGGGCGTTTAGTCGAAGGTAAACTTTACACCTTAAGTGCACAACAATGCCAATTTAGACTTTGAGCAACTTGTTAAAACTGCATTGTGTAACATTAAAACATGCTTGGCTGCAACTGTATCGATGGCAGCTCTTCTTCTTCTATTCAGTGTTTGTAGCTTCTGTTAGCTTCTTGGCGCAGCTCCGTTCTCCTGCTACTGGTAGCTAAAATCACGATACCCTCACTGAGTATCCCTCTGAAAAATAAAGAAATCAAGAAATCCCTCCATGGGTGATACCACGATAGAGAGCGTTCATTTTATAGCGTTAACACGGTGCTGGAAGTGGTCCGGCATGAAACGGGGGTGATAGAACAACACAGCACTTTTAAATTTCAATAATCAGAATCCAGAAATTGTTTCCGTTGTTTTAAAAGGTTTATGTCAGTCTGCCTTTTCCCCATCGATACGCTTCCCGACCGCCCTGCACCTTACGGGGTTAAAAAAAAAAAGACGGGCACATTGCGCAAAACTCTAAAACAGGAGAAGCGGGACATAAAACGGAGCGACGAACTAGATGTGAATTATGGCATAAAAACAGAGAATCCGACGCTGAACAGTGAAAAAATCAACACATGATGTGAAACACATGACGATTAGGCGGCGCAGCAGGTGATGGGATTACTGATGGTGAGCGTCAATAAACGATCAAATAAATCTAGCAACAGGAAAGAAACTAAAGTGGACATAGCAATAAACCAAGATAGGATAAAACTAATCAAATGAAACTAAATGAAAATGAATGAAGAACAAAATGCAAGAATAAACTAAGAACTAAAAGTAAATACAGAGGAATAAACTGGTATGGCAAGACCTTTCGAGCAATAGTTAATACAGAGGACTGAATGGCAAGAATAAACAGACACTATTTCCACATAAAAGGTAAAATAATGTTGAAATGTCATGGGTTTGTTGAGACCACATCTAGTACTGAGAATAAATATATCGTACAGACCATAACAGTAAATAACATCACTTATTTATGTTTTTAATTAGATTTGATATATTTATTTCTGGGGCTGCACAGTGGCGCAGTTGGTAGAGCTGTTACCTTGCAGCAAGAAGGTTCTGGGTTCAATTCCCGGCCCCGGTCTCTCCATGCAGAGTCTCTCTGCATGGAGTTTGCATGTTCTCCCTGTGCATGCATGGGTTCTCTCCGGGTACTCCGGTTTCCTCCCGCAGTCCAAAAACATGACTGTCAGGTTAATTGGCCTCTCCAGATTGCCCCTAGGTGTGAGTGTGTGTGTGCATGGTTGTGTGTCTCTGTGTTGCCCTGCGACAGACTGGCGACCTGTCCAGGGTGACCCGCCTCTCGCCCGGTACACTAGCTGGAGAGGCACCAGCAACCCTCCCGACCCCACTGAGGGACAAGGGTGTACGAAAATGGATGGATGGATATTTATTTCTTCAATATTATTTTTCATGTCAGTGTTAATGTCATGAGGCTGATGACTCCATGACACTTTCAATTTGACTCATTAGGATTTGATTAAGAACCAGATTTGTTCTTTGTCATTTCTGTCCAGTAAAACTATTAATCTATAAATCAATAGACAGGTCTCTATAAAGATATAATCCATGTTTCTGTCTCATTTTTGTATGGCATTAAAAGGATCTGGAGCTTTAGTTTTTCCACTGAAAGCTCTGGTTTACACAATAAATGCCATGTGGGTGAAGTTTTATGGATGATACTCTGATGTCCCATTCTCCTGAAGGCAGCACAGAGCTGCACCACCAGAAACTGACAAACACTGAAGAGAAGAAGAGCTATGATTAATGTAGTTACAGTTCTATCCATGTTTTAATGTTGCAGAGCTCAGTCGTTTGCAAATAGTTCAAAGTTTAAACTGGCATGGTGTACATCTTTTATCTGGCTATTTTGTGGAATATTTAACAACTAGAAAATGGCACATAAGAATATTATTTCCACTCTGATTGGCTGCTGTTAGGCCTACAGATTTTAACTTGAATGTTCATTGCATTTTTTTGTTCATTGCCTGTGAAAATAATTTCTATTCCCATAACTTTTTTGTTCTCTGGGAAATTAGTTGATAAATACAGAAACAAGCATAAAAATCAAAACATCTACAATAGTGATAATAATATTAATGATAAAATAATAGTCAGTGCAAAGTAGCCTGCAAATTCTTTGGTGGGGGGCGGAGAGGGACCTGGATAAAGGCTAGGGGGCGCTGGGCTGAAAAAGGTTGAGAAACACTGATCTAGAGCAAACCCTTCGCCATGCTTTGGCCCAGATTTAACCCTTTCTCTTCTCTTTCAGTATTTGTTTGCATCAGTGAGGAACTATAGTGTCTGTTTCAAACTCCTCCAAAGTCTCTGCTGTCAGCCTCAGGTAAGCGAAATGTTCTCCCATTTGGTGAGCAAAAACAAACTTCAGATTTTTAACAGTTTTTTTTTACGCTTGCATTAGGAGAGCAGCCCAAGCAGCAGCCCTTACCTGTCCTCTGCAGAGTTTGAGCATGATGCGGTGAGTCTGCGTCTCAGGAGACTTTTATAGGCGGCACGAATCCAGAAGCAAACAACAAAAGCGATTCTCAGCCTCCGCAAATACTTTTGCCTACAGGCCTCCAGCTTCTCCAGTTTAGAGGACAGTTTCGAGAACGTCGATCTCAACCACAGCGTTTCTCCGATCGACGGTGGAGGTAAAGAGGCCGATCTGAACTGCAGTAGGAAGGATGTCAACATCGCCGCAGCGTATAACAACGCATTTGTGTCTCCTCCACAGCTGACGGCACATGCAAGACCACGCAGGGAGGCGGTTTCACAAATGAAAACCAGAGTAATGACTCCTTACTCGTTGACATTTTTATTGATGCTTTCGTTCTTTTACATTTTTTTTTGTTCTTTTCTTGTTAGCTGGGTCGTGGATTTGGAGGTTCCTTGAGAAAGTTGCGCTTTTATTGTTCTTCAGAGAAGTTCTGAATCTAAGAGTCATCTTCCACGTCTTCCTGGTCCTGTGAGTAACGCCGCACAAGTCTGCTATAGCTGAGCCAAACTTTCTCGGCTTGTTTAAAAAGCCATCCGTCTCCTGGCACTCACTCCGTTCAGGTCAGTCCGCGTTCAGCTGCTTTACCGCGGTGGAATAAAACCCACATCCTTATCTAAGCTGAATGTAGATAAAGCGATTGAAAATCTAACGCTGTCACAAGTTGTTCAGTCAGCAGATAATTTAAGTACTACAGCCAATTGCGTGTAATGAATTGGCTGAAACACTCATTTCATTCACAAACTTCAATGTAGGATTTTATGTTGGACGCAAAGTAACAGCACACAATTGGTGAGATTAGTCATTCAAACTAAGTGAAGTTTGAAGGTGATGCTAAATTGTACTTAAGGTTATCCAGAGTAATGATGGCAGAACAGATATTTATGCAAGTCTTAGATTTATATAAAAAAAATTGAAAACTGTGTGTCCGTTCCTGCTATTTCAGTCTTGCACTGCTTTGTTTTGATGTGTAACCTAAAGGCCTAATAAAATACATGTCAGATCAAAGGGTATAAATATTTTCCCACCTCCATCAGCGAAAGGTTTTTTTTTGCTAACTACTGCACATTTCTAACTGAGTGTGCGTCATGGAGGAATCAGACATTTGACCTTTTAACTACAGAAGTCCAGTTCTTCCGTAAGAACAAACTTTAGATGCTTTAATCACAGAGGACAGTGATGTGATTGAGGCTCTGTAATGTGGACTCTTGCAGAAAACAATCCTTTGACAAACTTTTTGGAGCTTGGAAATGTTACAACACACACACCCGTGCTGGCAGGTCAACTTTCTGAACGTGCCGAAGCGAAGAAAGCGATGACACCATTGTGACGGCAACGATAATAATATTTCATGATTTTTACTTGTGCGCCAAAAAGATGGATGTAGCTGATATCTTATTGTTAGTAAAATCAGCACTCTATGATCTCACTCCTTTAACCCTGAGAGTGAAAGCACAGCCTGGGGCTGTAACTTGTAAAATGCGAGGCTTGCATTCATGTAATGCCTCCTCCTTTTTTTTAAATTTGTTTGTTTTTCTCGCAGGATGTTGTTGCTGCTCTTGGTGTCCGGCTACATCGGGCTGAGGATCACCGCTCTGGAGGAGCAGCTGAGCTCTCTAGGAGCCATGACCGATCTGTCTTCGCACTACGCAGAGTGAGTGAAGTCGCGCAAACGCATGGAGGAAGTCGGTTGGGGAGTGTGTGCGCGTTCATGTGTGTGCGTGTGTGGGAGGAAAGTGAGACGTCTCAAACCGGTTTTCAAACAATTAGCTTCTGCCGATCGCAGCGAGATAGGGGAGAAGTGGCCGTACTTGTTCGTGGCAGGAGTCAAAAGGGGAGAAAAGTGATTGCATACCAGGATGTATTGTCTGTATTTTTTTGTGCTGAAACAACAGGGAGGAATTAAAAACTTGTTGAAATCTCAACAGTAAATCTTGTCTCAGAACATCCACCTTAGTTTGTCAACTTAAGCGTTTAGATATGTTTGCCAGAGTTAGATTTGAAGTCAGATTTTAGCAATATTTTAAAAAGCTACAATGTAACCAACTTTCATTAAATGTGTTTTGATTAGGCTAAATATTAATTTCACTCCTCCTCTGTCTTCAGCTCACTTTTTGTCCTCGTCTTGTTTTTCCCACCAGGTACCAGGAAACAAACACCTGAAACCGACATCTTGACAGTAACACATACTGACTTTTGTACTGTATATTTAAATGGAACATGCATAATATATTTTTTTCAGTATTGCACACAAATACTTTTCACAACAGAAAGTAAACTCCTGTTTAAAGTTGATGTTCTGCAGCTAATCTTAAAGGCACAACTGGGTTCTCTGAACCCAGAAATACATGGGATTCTGTATCAGTGTACCAAAGGTTTCTAAAAGTTACCTCCACAAATGTCTGTCATACAATTGCTAAAATTAGTACTGCTACCAACCCAATCCTTGAAATGTGTGGAATATACGTGAGTTCTGATAAGGGCGACCTTGGCTTCATTAAGACCCAAAGCGTTTAAAGGTGCATTATTCACAACAGACAACGGTTCATTTCTTTTTATTTAACTGACAGAATAAGCAGTTTTGACAGGAGTAACTTAGTGCTGCCCTTCCCCCACTTGTTGCTTTACTGTGGCTAAAAAATGGTGCTTTTATTAAGGTGTGTGGTTTTTAAAAATGCAGTTGGGAAATTCACAATAAATCAGTCGACAGGCAGATGCCAAAGGTAATAATATCAGTGAGGTACAGTTAATAGTTAACATCTATAACTGCAGAAATGCATAGTCCACTGAGATTATTGGTAACTAAACTTTAACAGGTCTTTGCTTAAATCTATTTATCAAAAATAATGTTAAGCATATTATAACTCTAGAATTGTTTTTTTATTTTTAAGCCCCACACCCAATGGTGGTGTTTATTATACCTTTCGAATTGATGTACTTCTGCCTGTTAATGACAGTATCTGACCACCAGAGGGCAGTAAGCCACTACAGATTTATTAAAGCCAGGGTAGCAATGGCGCCCGATTTTGCGTTAGCGATCTTACGTTTACCCCAAAAAACAATACGTAGAAACCACAACCATTTTCAGATTCTTTAAACATTAATAAAAAGGGTCAAATTTTAGGTTTTGATTTATTGTTGGCAAATTGTGTTTTTCACAATTGAAGAATTTTCTGGCACCAATTGTAATCTGTGTAAAATATGTGCTCTGACTGTATGAATTTAATTATTTAAAGCTGATTTCTTTTACCTGAAACTTACTGTTTTTACAAGAATCCCTAACATTTTCATTCATTACTTCCAACATGGCAGCAGTCTTAAATGCACAAATATTTGCCTGCCTTTGTAACTACATAGTTTGTGCAATGAATTTTAATTTATGGACTGTAAATAATAAAAAGAAATCACCCAAATTCATGTTTTTGTACGTAAGTGATTTTATTTTGTTGTCCATAAAAAGGTCAAGATTCAGTCCCATGAATTCATTTCATTACATCATATTTTCAGTTCAAAAAAAGCAACATAAAATTACAAATTATAATACAAAGAAAAGAACAGGTAAGTACAATAACCATATAAACAGTCTACTAATAGGTTCTACATCCCCCCCACCCCAACATCGGACCCGGTCAATCTCTAGCACAAAAAAAGAAAAAAAAAATCAACATTACATCAGTTAGTATCAGCATTAAAAAATTCAGATAAACGTCCTTTTTTTTCCCTTTTCTTTTTTTTTTTCTTTTGGAGTTTTAATGTTTCAGCGCCATGAATTCACCTTTATCCTCACATTAACACAAGATTATGCTCCATCCCATCATTTGCTCTGCAAAACACAACAGACATGCATACTGTTTTTTACTGCTTATCCCCCCTCCCTCCCTGCCGCCCACCCCAATCAATGAACATTCAAGGCCAAAGGATACAATATATCAACCATAGTGGTGCATCGATAAACGGTACATTTCCAACCCAGATTCTCCAAACCAGTGAGGTCTCCCTGGTTTCCCCATCCCGGTAGAAAACTGAGGACAAATTTTACTTCCAGAGAGAGAGAGAGACTCTTTTACTCTCTCAAATTCTTCTGATGACTGAGTTTCTGAGTTTGAGAATGTAACAGATTTCCATTATTCAAACATCACATACGCAAAGCACAGGATGAGAACGGAAGAAGAAAAGAGAAATATCCCTGTTCGAGCAGACAGGAGGTGAGTGGCGGTTCAGAAAACGTCTTCTGCTGTTTCCCGAGACCCACTCGCACTCCCAAAATGGAGCAATCAGGTCAGCGGCGGTTAACAAATGTTCCCTTTGATACAATGCGGCCACAATCGCTGAAATTGATGGATCTCCTGTGCGGCAAACACCTTGTACTACAGCAGGCCTGCACACGGGACCTGCTGGTGGTACTTCACCCAGGAAAACCTGCATCCATGATGCTTTTCTCCTTTAGAACACAGTCAATGATAATGAAAAGACACGGACGTACATTTTATACCCTTGTTACACTTTGGATGCTTTATACAATAGTGCTGAACTTAAGACCTGCTTTTTCATGCTAGATCAGATATATATATATTTATATATATAAATGTGTAAATACATATAGTGTGTGTGTGTGTTTGTGTATGTATGTTGATGTGCAAAGGTGTGTGTGTTGCGCGTACGTGTGGTGGAACCTGCACCACACCAACAGTGACGAGGCTCAAGTATGGCTTGTGTCAGACATTGCAGTGTGCTGCCAGCCACAAGAAGAGCTTCTGTACATTTAGGGCCAGAGATGGAAACAAAAACGGGAAGGTACAGGAAGCTATATTCCATTCTGGCACCTCATCTGAATCACATTATCAGTCCCAACATCACGAAGTCTGATTATGAAACAATCAACTCAGGAAAAATTACATCGAAGCTAAAATTCGCCAAGCGAAATGTGCTGCGGCTAGAAACGGATGAATGCCAACCAGCAAAATTCAGGTTACGCGCGAATAAAAAACGGATGTAATTCGCGTTGGTTTGTCGGAGCAGACAGCAGCTGTCGGAGTCAACTTTTATCAAAGCATCAAGCTCCAAAGGTCTCAACTTTTTAGCTTCGCTTCTGACCGAAGGCCAAAACATTTAATTATGTTTGTTTCAATTCTCAAAGCCGAAGACGCAGGCGCCTCACTCAAGAGGCAGCTGGACAGTTTCCAGCAAAGCTTAGAAAAGGAAATTTAAAAAAACCAAATGGCTCTCTCCAAAAATTCAAACATTTACAGTGCCATTCAGACGTTTACATGACGACTATAATGCATGATATTTTCTGATTTATTTTAGACTTTTAACTATGCATCTGAACCATTTTCCCAGGGTGGACGGATTATACAACACAACTTCACTTTTTCAAATCACAAAACACATCAGGTGCTCTAATATGTCCTTATACTTTGGATAAATGTCTGAGCAAGTTAGAAATTTCACACATCTTGTAGCCATCAAGCTGCAGTTCTGACTGAATGTTTGAAACACTTGAAAATTTAATTAGTTTGTCTGCTCCAAGCTGTCAGCTGTGGATGAAAGGAAATTCACTGGGGTGTGGAAGCTGCTGAAACACCAGCATCAACGTCCAGTGAACCGAGTTTAATATCAGCGAGGACTGAGAGGCAGCGGAGCAAGAAAGAACTGCTCCAAAGCCTGAAACCTGGTCAGAGGAGACAATGACCCAATCGAGGAGATACAAGTATGTCGGTGAGGCTTTCAAACACAAAACTATATTCAACCAACAAAAGGTGTTAGCGGCATCATGCTGAGAGGTCAATTCTGCTGCCGGCAGTACAGGAACAATAAAAAAAGATGGAGGACTGCCTCCAAACTACTCAACTCAAACCAACAGACACATGATTGGGTTTTCAACAGGAACAATGATCCCAAATATGAATAGAAACTGGTTTTTAAGTTGATAAAGCAGATCAACATCAAGCTTTTGGAATATGTTGGAAGTAAGCCTCAGTGGAAAAACTGCTGGACCATCTTTAAAAGCTGGATTCGTGTTCAGATATTCAGCCAGGATTCTGCCGCAAACATGTTAGAGCTTCCTGAAACTTGTGTGTCTTGTCTTCAACTTTCTACGAGACATATATCCAAATATCAGTAAGGATGCATTTAAAGTTTGTGTCGATTAAAGAAAATCCAAAATAAATGTAAATCCCCAAGTTCTCTTTTTTTTTTTTTTTTTTTTTAAAGAAAAAAGTGACAAAGTTGCATCTTGTTCCATTCCACCCAATAAACAAGAACATTAAATAACTCGCACATCATTATGACCTTTTAAACACAGCAACCACTCTGCTGCGTCACCTCGTTGCAGTCTTATGAGGTGCTACTTTCTTTACCGCTTCTTGTTCAGGAGCAGCCACTTCCTGGAGTGTCTGCAAACGTCTCTTTAAATCTTTCGGCGCGCCCACTCTGGGTTTACACGATAAAATGACAGAGCAGACTTGCACATAAAAAAAAAAGAGGAAATTAATACTTTTTTTTTCCTTCTTCTTTTTTTTTTAATGGGAAATCTAATTTATTCCCTGAAATATGTTTCTGCTACTTAGTGGAAAGTTTAGGACTGGAAAAGACATGGAAGTTGGCCTTTTGAGAATTAATAATGAGGGAAAGTATGAGACACTCTGCAGCCACAGAAGCTGTTTGGGTGGGAGACAGGGGGACAGATCACCCCCCAAACCACACATTAAGTAGGTTAGTGTTAGCTGAAGAAAAACTTGGGAATGCCCTGGCAGTCAGATTGATGTCCATTAAAAAGGTACACAAGTAGTGGAGACGGAGGGGATACATGCTTGATCAGTATTTGTCCACTGGAGAAGAGAACTAGTCAAACTGTGGAGGTATTCTTCATTATTATACACAAATCACATGATTAAAAAACAAAACAAAAAAAAAAACATCAATATTGATGTCCTCATTAGCCTTCCACTACTCTAGGTTTCCAAGTCATCAGGATGTCCTTCATTTCTACATACATTCACTCACGCATACCAATGTGTGCACACAGATCCAGAGAGGTTTGAAAACACACACACACACACAATCACAGCATACTCACCAACACCACTTCAGAATTACATCTGTGTGCCTTTGTGGACAAAAAAAAATCTCTCGCTTATCAATTGAATTAAGTCGACGTGTTTTAAAGCTGCAATTCCACGTCGTCCTACGACGCTTGCAGCTCTGAAATGACTTCACCAGTTCTGTAGTGTTTCACCAACACTGTACAAATGTATAAAGCTAATGACGTCTTAAAAAATGTTTTGTCACCTTTAAAAACAGGAAACACAACGCCGGTCGTGTTTGTGTTGAACCTGTAGGTGTGCTGCTTTAAAGACACACAGATGTGACCAAAAATCACTCATGCATTCATTGCAAACATGCTTCCACACACACACACACACACCCACACCCACATACACAGTGTCATAGATACAAACACGTAGAGGCTGCTTGTTTCTCAGGCGTGCTGCGCAGCCAGGTCCTGGTTGATGAAGCGCCGTAGCCTCTCCAAGTACTGACTGTAAAGCTCGATGTCGTTGTGGCCGGCCCCCTCCACCCAGAGGGGCTCCACGGCCTTGGGACAGCGCTCGAACAGGGCGAGGCCGTGGGAGAAGTCGATCACCTCGTCTTCTGTACCGTGAATGATGAGCACTGGAGACGGGATCTTGGAAACCTTCTCGATGCTGGAAGAGATTTATGGGTTACTGCCACCAAAAACCACCAATCTATTGTCTACATTTTTGAGTCTGATAGAACAAAATTGTTTCATTTAAAGTCATTACTAAGTTCCTAAAAATATGAAAAAGCATACCATTTCCTTTAGTTTTTATTTCTTATTTTTGAAAGAAGGGCGGGGGGAGAATAAACTGAAAGTTGATTTAAGTCTGAAAAATCAAAAATAGCTAACTTTTTGTCTTCCTCCTTCAGTAAAAGCATCAACACCAAAGAGTTTCATTTCCGACTGCTGCCTCGTTTTCACTGAGCAGTACGACACGAGTCGATGTTAGTAGTTCACTTTCTGACTGATGCTTTTTGCTTCACTACTGAAAAAAGTAAAATGATTTTTTTGACAAAAAAAAAAAAGTGAAAATCTTAACTGATTGTTTTGACCAAAAAAAATAATAATTTAACTAAGTTTCTATGTGGACTAGAGCAATTAGTTTACTTTACAGAATGCCAAAGATGCCGTTAAGGGAATCTTCTCAACTCGATATAGATTTTAGCTACTGCGTTTACTTTTTGACATTTTATTCATGAGTTGCTTTTTTTGGAAATTTCATATTTATGCCTGAGGTGAGAAACTTACTTGGGGAACGCATCAAAGCAGTAAGTTTTCTTTGTGTCAGGGAAGGCCACCCTCATGCCGGAGGTGAGAGGAGAATGAAGGACCACCGCAGCGCACTCGAACCTCGATGCTAAGTCTACTGTGGGCACTGTGCCGATGCTCTGTCCATACAGGATGATATTTTCAGGGCTGATGCCATACCTGTAAAATAAGCCAATAAATTACAGAACAAAACAGAAAAAGCAGCATGAACAAAACTTTTTTTTTTTATAATGTGGTCGACAAATACTTTTACAAATACTAAGCTTTGCAATTTAAACATATTACAACCAACACAGCGCGTGATGAAAGTGTTAAAGTGCTTCACATAATAAATTTCCACGAGTGATAAAAGCAACAAACTATTCCTCCCGACAGTTAATTGCGACATTACCTTTTAATGTCTTGATTTGCACTGAGATTCTAAAGGGAAAATTACTACTACACTTGATTACGCTTTGCAATTTGACCTTTGACACTGTATGTTAAATTTACACAGTTCTTTTCTAAAATAAAAATAAAAAGAATCGTTGAGTCACAGGTTTGGTTATTTTGAAACTAGGAAGAAGTCCCAAGAGCTTTATAATATCGTTTTTGTCTAATGCAGTAGTTAGAAATGCACAGATTGAGCTTTTCAAGCCAATATTGATTACTATTTTTTTAAAGCCTGAGCTGCCCACGGTCCTGACTGATTTTTTGGTTTGTTTTTTGTTTCAAAATATATGACACAGAAAAGAGTCAACTGGAATTTCAAGTTCAGCGGATGTTCCTCTTGTTTCACCAAATGGGATTTAGGAAAATCCAGTACAATCCAGCTGTGAACTTAACCCAATCTCAATTTTTCATTCTTTTTTTCCCCTTGCTTTTATATTTCATCTACAGACCTCACAAAATAAATGTGGTTACCCAATACTAACAATTCATACTGAACTGCATCATTTTATCGGTTCCGTTTCTATATTTGTACTTTTTAGTAGCTTTACTTGTGTACTAGCGTATTGAGATTGTAAGGCAGAATCTTGTGTGAATAAATTTCACAAAATAATTACATTTCTCTCATAACTTCTTTACAAGAGAAAGTGTCTGTATTTATTATTTCATACAAATATATAGCTTATTGCTGTTCAAATAACAACAGTGATGGGTTTAGTATTTAAATATCACAGCCTCATCAGGCAGGTATTTGGAACAATAACATACTGAACTCTTTGCCTATTAATTTTTCTATAATAGTGTGGAGCACTGACAGTTATTTGGATCTAAATTACTAATTTTATTGGCGTCTTTAGTCATTATTCATAATTAATACATAGCCAAAACCATACTCCTATTGTACAACAAAACTATAAATATCTTATAATAAAGTTACTGCAACTATCTAGTAACTGGTCTGACTTAAAAATGAGTCACTGTTAAAAAATAAAATAACATAAAGAGCCAGTAGGGGCTCAAATGTTATCCACCAGCTAAATTAAAACGAATCTTGCCTCCTTACCGAGAGCGAAGGGCGTGCCACGCAGCGTCGATGTCTGCGTAAAGGTTCTTCTCAGATGGCTTGCCGGTACTAACGCCATAGCCTGAGTAGTCGTAGGAGAAGATGTTGCAGTTGATGCGGGTGCCCAAGCCGATGTAGAAGCTGCTCATCTGACCCAGGTCTACGGCGTTGCCATGTGAGAACAACACTGTGAACCTGAGCGACAGACAGGGAAGAAAGAGAAGGATGGGAGTTAGTGGAGCACAAAGACTGGAAACTCAAACCTGAAATTTGTTGTACAACGCTGGTGGCTTGCTAACAGGTTTATGAAGCGCAGATCTGAGCGTCGACAGTCTCACAGTGGTGATTCATGTCTCACCTGGCGTTGGGAGCACAGCGTATGTACATGCATCCAACCCTGTTCCCTCGGCTAGATCTGGTCAGGAACACGTCGGTCACATCCAGTTCTCTCTGCGAATACTGGAACTCGGCTCTTTCTGTGAGGTGCAACTTCCACCTGCCTTCGGGACCAGTGATGGTGCTGCTGGTGGTGGCAGCGCCGCCACTGCTGCTGCCTCCTCCTCCTCCTCCACCGCCACTACCGCCTCCTCCACCGCCTCCTCTGTCTGATCCACCAGCGTTACCCAGCCGCGAACGCAGTCCCGGCGCTCCGAGTGACGGAGGAGCAGCTCCAGAGTTGGCGGCAGACACGGTTGTTGCTCCAGATCCGGGATCTGGGTCGGGGAGCAACGCATAAGTGGGCTCTGGAGGGAGAAAAGCCAGTTTGGCTGCAATGCGGCTGGGACAGGGGGGGCAGCAAAAGAGGCAGCAAAGCTCTCGTATGGACAGGCCGTTCATCTTCTGGCACAAATCTGAAGAGGAGAGACAAAATTAATTAAAACAAGTTCACACGTTTTTTGTTGGTTTTTTTTTGACTGATATTTGAATATTTCTTCTTGACAAATGTATAACATAAGCAGTTGCTTTAGTGTTCACATAAAATTGAGTGTCATTTACATAGCAATGAATGCAACTCCATGGCAGGCAGCGAATGACCTTACATGGAGAAGTTTATATAAAATGGATCCAAGGAATGACCCCAGAGGAACTCCACAACTAACTGAGCAATACTTGGACTTAGCATTACCTATACAAACATGCTCCGTTTTGTCTGTAAGGTTGGCTCAATATTTGTGATGTGGGATGAAAAAAATGCTGCAAAAATATTTTTAAATCCATTTTTGAGTCTTTAAAACAATGCATTTTGTATTCAATCCAAACAAATCAGAATCGGTTCATTTAGAATAAGTGAAGGAAAAAAAAGATGATTAGAACACAGAGCAGAGAAAAGGGCAGGAAAGGTTTATATCCAGCTGTAGATCAACATGAACCTTTTTCTGTGTTTCGCTGGGTTTGTGATAAGTGGAGCTTTTCTTGTGAGGAAAGCCACAAGAAAAAGCAACAATAAAGAGATGGCCACTCGCTTTACTCAAAGCTCACCACTGAATGGCAATTAATTCTAACTTGATGTGGAAAAACATCTGCGTATATCTGTATCTGGGAAGGAGTGTGGAGATAAAAAATATGGAAGCTATTTTATAGAGAGATGGTCATTTTACAAGAAAAATAAATAGTGCATTAAAAGAAATGTAGGGCCAATGTTATGCTCAAATAAAACTGCTTATGATTTTTTTTTTCTCCAGATCAAGAATCCAGCTGACAAATTTTACGTAAATTATTTTTATAATTTGAACCTTTAGACACAAGTCCAGGACTAACGATGAGTCAACAGTTTAAAAGCCAGTGCCTGTTGGCAATCAAAAAGCTGATCAATCTAATTAAGTTGCAAAGAGTCATTTGCTTAAAAAAAAGAAACATTTACAAAATATGTTGCTTGAAAAAAGTAATTTAACACAGAAGCAAGACATCAGTTACTCAGAATATGTGGAGTCAAATATCTGAAGCATAAAAGAGCGACATTGTAAACATAGTTTTGATGTTTAAGGTGGACAAGCCTAAAAATACAACAACAAAAAAAAAAGAATTTAGCAAATACTCCCAACACATTATTACTTTTTATATTAATTTTTAAAAATGTACCCAAAGAAATATTACTTTGATCATCTCAGTCCAACATAGTCATAATCTGAGAAAGCAATAATCAGCATGACATGTGTCATGATGTTTTTTATCCTAGTATAGAGGCGTATAAAGATAAACAGCTAAGTCAAACAAAACAGCAACACTATTATTCTTGACAGGATTTTGGACTCTCACAAACGCATTAATGCGATTAACAGCTTCTGTAAACGTGTGCTCTGCAGAAAAGGAAGACTACGGCAAAAGAAGAGCAATCTAAACTAATGTTGATCACTGTGGATGTCGCGACAACGATTGACAACTTTGGATTTGCTCTGAAGTCTAAAGCCCGGCTCTGCTGACACCTTTAGAGACGGGACTTACTCAAATCCCTGTTCACATTCAGACTACTGCTACACAACATTATAAACCATCCAGGTCTGGAGGGTCCTGGGGATACTAGAAATGTAATTTATTGTTGACATAAAAAATTTCTTACAGGTAATAAATATTTGGGTTTATCATGATAACAGTAAATTCCAATTAATAGTCTGAAAACCCCGAAAGTTGACAGTGCTGTCAAAATAGGTGGGGTTTTTTTAAATGTTGATTACATGAGAGTGTCGATTAATGTGAAAATATTACTGATGCAATTATTGTGTGTGGTGTAGTGATGAAAGTCACTTTTCTTCATGCAACAGGCCTCCTGGAAAGCCATTTTGAAATGGGATTCCAGTATTTTTGGGGTTTGTGGGGCGCTGAGTACAGAGACATGTAGTCGCAGCTACACAGTGGCCTAAACAAATAAATTCCTAGGAAGAGGTTCTAAATATATGTTGTATTTTTGTTAGTTAAAAAAGAAAAATGCAACAATATTGTGCGATGAGATTTCAAATCCATGTCGCCTATCCCTAATCCACGTTAAGTGTGATGAAGCACAAGAGTTCCCAGACTGGACTGAGAATGCACAACTCCTCCATGGTGACTGGTAGTAGCAGCGTACTATGAGACATTGGTAAGTACTTTGATTGGTAATCAAAATATGAAGCAGCCTTGTGCTAAGGCAAGGGCTACTAGCCAGAATCACCTAACCAACCAATGGCAACAAAGCATCAATACTAAAACATAAAAAAAAACATACAATGCATAGCTCCAACGAGGAATAAGTACACACACCTCCAAATTGCACCAATTATCAGGTTGCTTTAACACGGCAAGAAGTTGTGAGCTTTTCAGGCTGAGCTTCAAACGCAAACGTTGGGTTATAAAGATTTGAAGGAATCCTGTGATTTTCATATGACACCTGTATTAACCGAAGGGTAAAGGGGGGAGCTTCAATTGTCAAAATAAAAACTCTGGCTGGAAGTAAGCGTTCTGATTCATTATCATTATTGCAAATTTTCTGACATAAAGTAAATAAACATAAACCTTAACCCTTTATGGAAAAACTTTAAATCTAAAATGAACAGTTTTTTTTTTTTTTGCAACAACTCAAAACTTTCCTTACTATGCCAAATAAATTTAATATGAATTTATGTTTTTTTTGCACATGATCGACAAAGCACCAGAGTCGATAAAAAGCAAAACCTTACGATAATTATTTTCACTGATCCGAGTCTTTGCAGCTCTTTCTATCGAGTATGTGCACCAGTGTGTACAGATACACCGGTGCTTCCAATAACACATCTGTAGAGAAATTTGGCATGTTGTCATCTGACCCACTGGAAAAGCAGCCTACCACAATGACACATTTATCACCGACTGTGAAATATTAGTAATAACCACGGGGAGACAGGATGTCACAAGATATTGGACAATAGGGAGGAGAGAGGGAGATGGAGAAAGGCTTTTTATTAGACTTTATTGATTTAACACATGATCCCTGACAGAAATGACAACATAAACAACATTTAGAAGTCAAAATGCTTCTCTCACACCTTCTCAGTCTCGCACTTTTCCCATTTAATGACACACAACAGTTTTATTATGCTCATTAGCTCATGTTTGCTCAGCAACACTTAATGAATTACAGAATATAACACATTAATCACTGCAAATGGGGAAAAAGACAAATGAACTCAATTTAGTTTAATGAGGATAAAATAAAATCTAGATGCAAAATATTTGTGAATGAAATTCCATTTTTTAAACAACAGTTGTCTTAATTATTTGTTCTGTTTTCCCGATAAGCGACAGACCTGTGGAGTCACAAAAATCACTTAAACCTAACCAAGCTGGAAAGAAGCTACAAAGCCACACAAGTAATGAATTTCTATAAGAAAAAATTAACTATTATGGTTCATTTGAGTGAGCCAATATAACGCCCAAGTGGAGGAAGAGATGTAGCATCATTTTAGGCTTCAATCTTAACTACTTGGCTCTTTTGCATGTTTGTCTTAAAGACAAAATAAAATATCTGGATTTATTTGAGTCCAACAAAATCACAACCTCGAGGTTCTCCGTTGATGACTGGCGCAGCAAATGACATCGGAGTGTCGCCCACAGCTCCTGCGCGCTCCACCCACATTCCTGCCCATATTTACTCATGACCTGGTCAGAGTCAACTTAAACATTAACTAGCTACAGTAAGACTTGACGTGAAGAAGGGGCTAAACATAGTGGTGGTGGTGAGATGGTCTGGACTGCTTTGCTGCTTCAGGACCTGGACAGCTGGCCGTGAATGCTTCTCTCCAGAAAACATTTCTGAAGGAGTCGGTCAGGCCGTAATTAATGGCCGTTAGCTAAAGCACAACTGGGGTTTGCAGCAGGACAATGGGCTGAAACACATCAGAGCGGAGCGAAACTCCTCGTCAATGTCTGCGGCCAAACTAATGACGTTCCAAGATACAGATCAAAGTTATTTAAATGGCCAGCGTTTACCCACTGCGTCGGACCAGAACAGAGCAGAGGGGAATTCAATGTTTTTGGTTCAACAGAAGCGGCAGATGGATAGAGAGATGCACAATGCACATTGTTGACCAAGAGCTTTTCTGGATAAACAAACACGGCCACAAAATTCTGACCAATCACACAATAATTACACCTGCAGAGGGCAGTGAAACGTTTGTCAGGCGGGTTTGTGACAAGAAGGGGTGGACGACACGAGGCCGAGAACAAAGTTATGAGATTTTCATCAAGAAGCTGTGACAACGAAGGCCGATTTTGACACGTTGGCACGGCAACCATGCTGGGCCTTTTAGTGAAGGAACTTGCCAACGCAAAGTCTCTGTCTGGTACTTTAATAAAATAAACGCCATGTTTATACTTAAACTAATAGCCCTACAGTTTAATGAAAACATTTTGGATTACATGCCCTACATTGTTATTGCAATGGCGCCCTCCTTAATTCACTCACCATTGGTGTTCCTTTCAATGGAGTTGACGGTTTTTGTTAGGATCAAATATTATCAACTATCAGAAGTTTCTACAGGACAGCCTTTTGTCTGCTTTTCAAAGCCGCAGTCTTCAATTGACTTCCAATTTGCTCCCGCTAAAAGTTTTTTTCATGCAAAGCAGTTTGTTTTAGTGTCAACGCTACCTTACTTACCGTCTGTTTTGATACACTTGTAGGTAGATCGGCTTGAAGCGTATTTATATTTAGTATTTCAAAGCTATTTCACTCCTTAATGCTTTGCTTTAGATTATGTCAATTTTAATAAAGGCAAAGATTTTCTTTTCTTTTAAACTTTACTCCTTTCACCAGTATATAAAAAAAGAGAACCTCAAAAGTTTCTCAGAAGAAAACAATCACCCAAATTTGATATTTTAATCAAAATATTAACGTTTAGGCCGGAGAAGAGCCTGAAGTTCGATCTCGCAAAAGTAATTAGATTTTTAGAAGTTGCAATGTGTGAGAATAGCGCATTGTCTTTACAAAGGTAACACCTAAATCACAGTCTTGGGTCACATTCATTGTTTTGAAAAAAAAACAAGCAAGCATTGTTAAAATGTTAGAATGTCATTTTTTTACTAAGTTCTGCAGACCCATCCTGCAAATGTAATACAATGTAGATCTGCCACATTTTCATTCTCAATATAGAGCAGCAACAAAAATATAACTGGCATCAATGTTCCAGTGTTGTAAATTGAGAAGAAATGTGTGTTCTAAGCTATAAGACTACACAAAAAAAGAACTAAAGAAAAATAAGTTAGGGAGGAATTGATCCAACACCAGAGTGTAGGCGGCGGAGATTTAAGAGGCACATGTTGCCTGCCAAAAAATTATTAGCACAACAAGATAAATAAAATGTCCAAACCAAAAAAAATTCTTCGCGATTGCTCCTTTTGCTCAAATATGCAACCATATTCACTTAGATGGTTTTTGTACCTTTAAGAATACCTATATGTCATTTGCAATCCAGTTTGTCGTCCCAGTTATTAACATATCAAGGGTTTGTTGTTGAATTTTTGGTCCGATAATCTCATGCTATATTTTTCTAAAAAGGGGTGGATTTATAATTATTTTTTTAACGGATCAAATAGTCTTTAAAGCAGCGGTAACAAAATCCAGTACAGATAAAGCAACTTTTAGATGCGTCCCTTCTCCAGCACACCTGAATCAAATTAAGTGCTGGTTAACAGATCTCTGCAGAGCTAAATGGATCCTGGTGGGGGATTTCAGGCATGTCAGAGCTGTGATTCATCTAAAAGTGACAGAATGATAGCTCTCGATGACTGAACTTGAGAACACCTGCTCCAAGAGTCAACATTTCCTAAATAAACCAGTCCACCACTCAAGCATACGCTAAAGCGGCCTGTGCCAGGTCCAGTTTTTGTCTTAATTTTAAGTATTTATTCAGAATCTTTAGATTAAAAAAATAAATAAAAGCAGGATGCATTTTATGTTGAGAACAATATTTTCTGTTGCTGTTTTTAATAATAAATCTGAACGTTTTACATATTTCAGTCTCCTCAGGTAGACATAAATTACCCAAGAATTTCAATTTTTTAAACATTAACCTTTCAACCTACACAGATAATCCTCTTATTAATAACATTGATTTTTTATATATATATATATATATATATATATATATATATATATATATATATAATTTGTCCAGATTAAATAAATTACTTTTCTATACTATCCTTTTGAAAAGGTTACAACCTTAACATACCTACTTGGATAAATGGCACACATACCTGTATTTAGAAATCTTTTTTTGTTGAAGTTAACTGGAAAAGCTCTGCACCAACGTCTTGCAGTCTCTTCGGTGAGCCAGCCAGATCCTAGTCAAAGTAAAATGATTTGTTGAAATTGAACAGTGTACTAAATACGAACAAACAATCAGACAACATACACCTTCTTGTATTCCAGTCTAATTTTATAGTAAACTATACGTTTAAAAACCCTTAAAATCACAGATCACACATGTGAGTTTATTTTAAGGACTCGATATAACAAGGATTACTTATGCGAATACTCCAAAGAAAGCAAATTGTTGGTCTCTACGAACAATAGGCGATAAATTGCATGACATCAGATGCTTTTGACAAGGGTAAACAGGGATAATAC